>NW_025930977.1:0-23033 GCF_000764305.2 Hyalella azteca
AAAGTTCCTGGCCTTTCCAAGCTTTCAGGTCCTGCTTTCCAATATGCTATGTGTACTGGTTAATTTAATATCCCATTAGAATTCCACACTGCAGTTACCCTATCCATGAATGTGCCAATGAGTATTTACAACGACCTTGTCCACTGCAAGCTTCATATCAGCAGCCATGCATGTAGCATTTCTTCTGTATCTGTATGCTTAGAAGATGGCTTGTAATTTCACACCATTTTATTTGAGCCAAGTGAATTCACAACAGAAAGGAATATTTTAGTGGCAAGCATCATATTTTTTGGAGAAATAAATCATAGTTTAGGACTTTAGGTTAATTACTTTTCTATGTTGCTTGGTGCACAATTCTATCTATGACATGCTACACTGACCCCACTGTTTACGACTAGGAGAGTTGAACATGAAGTTAAGTTTTCTGTATTAATGAAAAACAAATTGATTGGCCAATAGATGGTTTTATTGATATTTAGTGAAATAACTGCAGTTTTTAAAACAAGAACTAAACATATGGAAGCAAATGTCTTAGGCTATAGGCTTGAACAAACACTCCTGCCTCCTACAATTCCAATATTTTTTTAATACATTATTTCTGATTGCATTAGAACAATACCTGAGCCAATGTAACTAATCCAAACCCCTATGCACAATTTTGTGATGACCGATGATGCATTTATCTTTCGTTAAGTAAAACTATTTTTGCTGAGTGAGCCTGTGAGGTAAATGTAATAAAAATTTGTTGTTAATTGATTTTTTGTTAACTGGAGCTTTTGCTAATAGAAGTACTACTATAAATGCATTTTTAGGGATCCCTTATTACCCCAGGGAGTGTCCCTTATTACCCTGTCTTGTGGAAATGATTGTTATTTTTTTTATTGAGATACATAAATTCTGTTAATAATGTTTTTAAGCCAACACCTGTGTGCAACTTTTACTCAAGTAAAGTTTTCAATACTGCAAATTTTTTTTGCTACAGTATTTAGCCCAGGCCCCAGAGTATTGATAAAAATAACTCACAGTTGAAAGGAATGAAATAACAGAAAGTTTTATATATACTTTCTTTCAGGTGTGGCATATGTCAAGTTTTCCAAAACTTCAGAAGCAGCTTTGGCCATGGAGGAAATGAATGGGCAGACAATTGGCAACCATTTACGACCTCTGAAAGTTTTGATTGCTCATAGGTAAGTGCTTATATATATGATATATATATAATGCTATGATTATATACTGTATATAATCATAGCAATTACTTCTTGGTTGTCAATCTTTTTTTGAGTCCCCTGAGTAGACTAGACAAGTAGGTATCACAGATACCAGCATTCAATAAGTTTTTGAGCACTTGGGTTGGGAGTTTTTTACTGGAATATTTTTCAACTACATTTTTTGACATTTTCATGGACAAAAGCTGCATTTTACAGACAATAAATTCATATTTCAAATTTTCTCATTAATTTAATTTGAGGTATTATGAATTCTAATTGATGCTATTTATCTTGGTTCTAGTAAAGTCTAAGGTTGAAATCACCACCTCCACATGACAATCATGCCATTAATTATAAAGAACCTGTAAACACACTTATTGGAATCTAAACATTTTGTAAATTTTGTACTAGCCTAACTCTTGTAATCAAGGTAATTAATAATTATAATTTTATCTATTTATACTTGCTCTGTACTTATCAGCATTTTTGCATGACAAATTTGTTGACTTGAATAAGGTGTCTGCAGTTCAATGACTAAATGAAAATGTATATATAGCATGTGTACAATCACTTATGTTTTTAGTGCTTGTTGATGTCTAATTTGAACTCATTTTGATAAAATTTAAGTATTAGCTAGTATCTTCTTTCTAAGTCATTTTTTTTCTTTTTCTATCCATCACAAAAAATTGTAAACAAATTTCAGTAAAAGAAATAAGATTTTATTCAAAATTATAATGTTTTCAGTCGAGATCAAGGCTCGCGACGAGACCTGAATGAAGGAGAGCGGCTGGTGCGCCTGTTTGTTGTGGTGCCGAAGACCATGACAGAGGGCGAGCTCAGGGAACATTTTGCCCAGTTTGGGAGCATTGAATATGCTTCCATTGTTAAGGACAGAAACACCAAAGAAAGCAAAGGATTTGGATACGTTAAGTATGAGAAGTAAGTGCACATTTTTACCACAGTGTCTGTGAATATTTGCGTCCTAAATAATTTTTTTAATATCTAGGAAATGTTTATTGATGCAATTGCCTGTGAATGCAGAATTAGACATTAGATTCTTTGCGTTTTTTACATTTGTATTTCTTGCAGGTATACATTTTTTTCAAGTTAATTTCAGTTAAAAATTTAATAGCAATATAAGGCAACATTTCATTTAGTCTTTAATTTCTTCATTTGGAGGTTCCAAATTCATTCAAGGTCAATGTTCTATTAAGTATTATTATTTTAATGTTGAATTTACTTTCAGAATGTCTGAAGCAGCAAAAGCGTTTGAAAACTGTGACCGCACCTTCAAGCCAGTCTTTGCCGAGCCTCGGCCGCAAAACAAAGACAACTACAACAATAACAATAGCGACTTTGGTGGACGTGTTAGCGGTGGAGGAGGGGGTGGTGGTGGTGGAGGTGGTGGCGGAATGGACATGCGTAATGACCTGAGAATGGAGATGTTCCGACCTCCTTCAGATGGATACGGTGGAGGTAAAATTCAGCATTTAATTTCGCCTCCTGAGAGGCAATTGAGAGTACAAATGTAATAGTGGGTAAAATAATGTATATGCGGTACTGAAGTAATTGGCATTTTGTGTGCAGTGTGTGACTTGATGATTGTATTATTGATGTGATAGGGGGTATTAATTGTTCATTGTGTGTGTGTGTGTGTACCATTGAATCTTGACTGCTCTTAGGCATTCACTCGTGATGATTCATGTTGGTTTCAGTTGTGCAGTTTTTCAACAATATTAGCGTATTTTTGTTCATTTTGACATGATCTTTTGAAATATTCATGTAGAAGTAATAACGTCAGACTCTAAGATATATCAATGGCTTGTTGACTGCCTTCGTTGTGAGACATGACCTTTGCAATCTTTTCTGTATAGGCTAACATTATGTAATTCTTTTCAATTATTCTAAGACAGGCTCTACTGACATAGAAATTATTCAATATCTTGCATATTTATATATTTTTCTGGATAATTCCATGCTGATGTAAAATTAAATAGGGCGCTTTGAATTTAGTATGGAGAAACTTTGATTGGTTGAGTACATACAGGTTATTTAATATCAGAATTGATATTTCTCAAGGTATTTTTGTGTTTCATTTTTATGTTGCTCCATGAGTAGAATATAACACAGCTTCTGTATTTTAGGGTAGATAGGACTTTTTTTCAGATAAAAATACCTATGAGCTAAAATCATCCTTGTATCTTGGTATTAGGACTTCTAACTCTTCACTTTATAAACAATTGGTTCTCGGCTGCTGACAGAAAAAATTTCATGCAATGCAACTAATGTAAGCTAATTACTCTGTACCCTAACTATGAGTTGACAGTAATATGGACTAGCCTTCAGCAACAGGAAGGAAAAATGCAAGCAATGGACTGGAACGCTTGAACTGAGCCTTGGACTTGAGACAAATTTTACTGCTGTCAACCATACCCTCAATGCTGACAATACTATGAATAATATTTGACATGGGAATGTACGGTCCATGATCTCAGCTGTGTTCAGAATGACTTTGAATTTCACGTTCCGTTACCTAGATGGATGTTGCTTTTTATTGCGGTTTCCATTTACTGGAGTCACAAAAATATCTCAAATTATAAGTGATGCTTTTGGCACAGGTGCAAAATATGCCTGAACGAGATTCAAACCTTCACGTTTCGTTTCTAATGCCAAAATTTGTCTCCATTTATACCTACAAGGAAATATCTAATGCACAAAGTATTTGAAATATCTAAAGTAAAGTATTTGCAGTCGCGATTTTCCTTGCACTGTTAGATTCAAAATTGAGTGTACTGTTGGAAACGGAAGTCATAACGACGCGGGGGGTTCTGACATTAACGCAACTGTTGACTTGCTAGGTGTCACTCGCCTGACTGTGTTTGCCTCGCCATCGCTCAACCAAGACCAGCTTTGGAAACTCTTTGACCTCATCCCTGGCCTTGACTACTGCGACCTACGCAAAGACCGCAAGTCTTCAGGAGGACAGGTACATACAACTACAACCTAACGGATCTCTGGCCTACCCAAACGTTTTTTTACAGTCTATCTTGACTACAGCGTGTTTGTCTGAGAGTGGAGTGAGATCTGTTTTCATGCTTTCACAAATGAATTCAGAGACGCTTCATCGGTCGTCGAATTGGTTTCCAAAATCTGGGATAACTCAAAATTTTATTCAATTTTGCTTGCATTAAATTTATATGAGCTGAATAATTTCAAGTTTTTTTTAAAGGAAGATTTGCATTGCTTCAAAATGTGGTTTCTTCAAACAATTGACCTTCCCTTTTTCTTATTTCTTTGGGCGATGGTCAAATTTGTTTTAATCGAGGTAGTATAGATACATGTGTGATCTGAGACCTCAAACTCCACCAATGACTGACTTGACCTTTGAAATTTAAGCACATAAGATAACTCGACACTATTTTCTTGATCAAAACCTAATAATTTTCATCATGTAACAGTGTTTTCTAGGCAATCTGTCCATAATGAAATGATGAACCCGTTACTGTACCTATAACAGAAACAAATGTGGGTGCTGTGGAATTAAATCACCATGATTTTTCCATACCAAGGATAATTTTAAAGTCTACAGGAATGAACAGCCCCTCAAAGTGAACTGCAGTAGTTTTATCAATTTACAGCTTTTCTTGATATTGTCTTGCTGTAATGAATAATTTTGTTAATAATTGTAATGAGGTCCAGTCTGAATATTTGCTGCTCGTTATATTCCTGTTTTTATGGCACCATGTGCCGTAATAATCTGTCCCTCATTGGATCATGCAGCTATGTTAACTCAATGGCTTTCTGCATGAGACGGACTGAATTGCTAACAAGACCATTTGGATTGATCCACAAACCATGGTGAAATTCTAGGAATGCTTTTTCATATAGTATACAAGATCAATCCAGTCAAGCAGCTTGAGATAATTTTGAAAATATTAGCGGAGCTATAAAATGGCAAACCTATTTAAAAATTTATCATATAATATGATGAGTGTACATACTTCTTAAAATATTACTCCTATCTTGCTTTGGTTCCTCGCTCCATTTGATTCGGTGATGCTGCAATCCTATTATACTGGCATGACTCTTTAATTTAATTTGTCTTGGTGTTCCTTCGTCCAGATATGCAGTTTGAACTTTTCTTCATGAATAGATTGATTGGTGAAAATGACATCTGCATGTAGGCCTAACCCGTTGAATGTGATGCCTAAATATTATCATTAAACAAGTGTACTTGGAATTGCATTTGGTGCCTGCAGCAACACGTTTCTATACATACAGGGTCGCGGCGTTGCTACTGTGGTATACAACAACGTCCAGTCCGCGAACTACGCGTGTGAGAAGCTGCACGGCTTTGAGTATCCTCCTGGCCAGCGTCTCATCGTGAAGCCTGACACGCGAGGCTCCGATATGCAGCGTGGCAACGGCGGTCCTCCTGCTGCAATGATGGGCAGTCCCATGGGTAACCCGATGGGTCCTCCACGTAACAATGCTATGTCTGGCCCGCCTGGGCCCATGGCCCCACTTAACGGCAATATGGGCGGCGGAGGTGCGCTTGTCAGGCCTGGTCAAAATCTTCAGCAAGATCTGGCAGCTCAGCTCGCTGAGACTATTGCTCAGGCGTCGTCTCTCATTCAGGCAGCTGGGCTCGCTCAAAGTGAGATTTTTTGCTAATGTTTGTCATAATTTCGGGACTTTAGACTCACTTTGTGCATTTTACTTAATTAATTAAATTTTTCCAATTTTGCGCTACTTGCGAATTACCTTAAATATGTATTCACCAATGCATTGATGGTGCATCCCGACCAAGCTTTCAATTGCTATGGCTCTGGCGATGCATCCTGATATATTCTAAACTATCACAGCCACACTTATTCCTTACTACCTTTTATTTAAATACTTTACCTTTGCTGGATTCATAATGAAATCTAGCTGGCATTCAAGTACCGTTTTATTACGTGGCACACTAAGTGTGGTATCAGACATTTATTTGCAGCGAATACCTATGCACGTTTCAGGCAACGCAGCTCAGGGCGGTATGATGATGGGGGCAAGCGGTAGTGGCGTGGGCATGGTAGGTGGGGGTGTGGGCAGCCATGGCGGCCCTTCACATGCCGACACCTACGACCCCACCTACTGCTCCACCAAACTGCCTCCACCCCAGCCACTGGCGCCGGTCGACTCTCCTGTCGCTGAACGGTGAGCTTGCTTCACAAAACTACATTTACATTATTGAGCATTCACTGGCACCTGTCGCTGAAGGGTGAGCTTGCTCCACCTAACTGCATTTACAACATTCAATGGCGCCTGTGGAATTTCCTGTGGCTGAACGGAGCGCGAAAGTAGCATGGAATATTTTGCTAACTGCCTGTTCACCGTGTGTATTGTCTGGTGCGTATGTGTTTGTGTCATTATTGTTATTGTCTTTCATTCCTGCAGTCTTTTCATCGTGTGCCAGGTCTTGTGTAGATACTGTTGATCTTATCTAGTATTATAATCATCTTTTATTTACGCAGTCTGTTCATCGTGTGTCACGGCTCGCCTCCTCCCATTTACGCCATGAAGGACGTTTTTGGGCGCTTTGGCAACCTCATAGACGTCTACATGCTTAATGGCAAAAACTTCGGCTACGCAAAATATGCCTGCAAAGACTCGGCTAATAAGGCCATTTTGGTGAGGATTTTTATACAATTATAATTTATAATATAGTGGTGTTAGCTTTGATTTGGCTTATTGGCCTGTAGCTAATTCTTTACCACCCAGCTTTTTGTCAATTTTGACGAATTGTTACGGCTAGTTGCGGGTTCGAACTTCCAATTTGCTGTTCTAATTTTGGTGATCTTAACCACTCGGATACCACGAGCTTGGGGATAAGTTTCAAGATTAACCCGTCATTTCAACGCTTAGTTCTTTATCTGTCGTTCTTTTTATCTACTTATAGTTATAATGTGTCGAGCTACTAATCCTTTCGTTGCTACATTATTAAAAATGAAGATATATTTTCTCGACTTAATCGTCTGGTGTTCATCCATCATGCAGTGTTTTAGTTTCTTTATGTCCATGAAATTTATATATTTGTGATTACTCCATTATTACCCGCAGTGCTCTCGCTACCCTTCCCCTTCTAACTAAGAAACTGATTCTGTCTTGGTGTAGAATTTCTAAATGGATAAGTCAATGTTGAATCTTTACATAGAAAAATTGCTGTAATGTCAGCCTTTATTTCCAGCGAACTCTTTACTACTATTTTTACTGCAAACTTGATCTTTGGAGTTGATTTGATGGTCATAACTCGTTACTAATCATTTTGCAAACTTGGTCTTCGAGGTTTTTTTGATGGCCATCTATGTGCAGACGATGCATGGCCAGGAGATCATGGGGGCTCGCCTGAAGGTGATGGAGGCTGACCCTCACGAGAAGAGCGACAGCGCCAGGAAGCGGATTAGGATGGACGAATGATTTGGTCCTGCTGAGTATCGTAGGTGAGCGTCGTTACCGCCAGCACCCTCTAGGTTTCTTGACCTAATTTACCAAAACACGGAAGACCGTCGGGTCTAGAGACCGTAATTTGATTCTTGGCAGGGGGTAGAAACCGAAATACGATGAGTATCGTAGGTGAGCGTCAACACCGTCTGGATGCACTAGGCTCCTTGGACGGATTTGCCACGTCACTGGAATGTGAGAAATTGAAAGTTATTGTAGTATTCGTTTCTTGGCTAGAAGAAACCAAAATACCAGAGAAGTAAGACTTTATGTATGAATTTAACTTTCTAATATCAGTTTTCAATGTTTTATTGAAACTTTCGTCGCTTCAAGATTTAAGTTCTCAGGCGTTGCAATAGATTCAAGATTGCAATTCTCAGGCGTCATTTCATGGCGATGTGAATTGTTGGTTCAAAGTTTATCTCGTGTTAAGTTGAGTGGTCCTTAATTGTATCTTATTATGTAGCGAGCATCATAAATGTTTTGACGGCTTGACACCGTGTTTGCGATGATGCATCTCGTCGTGATGGTAACGGCCTATGGTTTCTGCTTCTCTTATTACGGTGGAATGAAAGATTTCCTTAAGTTATGTACGAATCAAGTTGACCCCAAGAATCTCTTGAAGAATTTCAACCTTCGTAAAACAATCCAGTGACGTTTTTTCTACTGCATCTCGGTTGTCACATCAGTTGCGGGATGAGTCTTGCACAGCGAAACGCTAGGGCTACAGAAATGTGGAAAGAGATGACTCTGTGTTTTAGATGATATCACAAGCCGTCAAGATGATGCCAAATAATGCCTTTGAATAAAATCTTACGGTTTAAAACTTCGAAAACAGATTGCCCTCATTCAAATGCCTTAAACTCTTATTGTCTTAGATTTTCTAGTGCCGAGTGTTCTGTTGAACGCGCATAAGGCAGCAGCGGTTCTCTTCCTCCAAGACTGCATTCCCAGTGCTAGTTTTATGATCTATTTTGATTTTGCTTATGTAAGCCTATGCATGAAATTGACTTCCATCTGTAATTTTCGAAACAGTTTTAAATGTTTGTTAATAACTGAACGAAGTTAAAACGAAAACCTGTGCCGATACCTAGAGCCAAATGTGTTTTGCGAGCGCTATTCTATGCCCGATTATGGAATATTGATTCCTCCTCACTCTTGGGACGTGTTCCATGTTAATTCCTTTACTTTAAGTTGTGTGTGGGTCTATAGTATCGGCGAGTGTTGAGGTCACAAATACCGATTACCTATATAATTGTTCTGCCATTTGCTCTTACAAATAACAGCATCAGATTCTTATTCTTCAAAGAATCTCCTCGCTTCATAGATTCTCAATGTGGAATTAATTTTACAATTTCTCCTAATTCCAGAACTAACGCCAACCACTTGATAGTGCCTCTCTTATTGAAAACACAGTTCACAGGCATAGAATTAGATATTGGAACTGTATATGTGTCTGAATTGCCTCTCCTACACATTTTGTGACAGCTGTATTCAAATAAATAGTCTTAGATTTAAGAACGATGTATGTGATCAGCCTCGCTTAATCTTGTCACTTCATATTTGCTCTGGTCATATTTTACGCATCTACACCTTCGTGTTTACATGCTCATCGCAAGCGCTCTAGGTTCCTAACGGCAGCACCTAATTCGTAATGAATCGCAAGCGTGAATGTGAGGAACCGTGTGTCCCTGTAGTAGCATTCTACCAATGACTAATGTTACATTGTGTCAAAATGATTACTTAGGCCTTAAATTTTTTGAATCTCTCGTCTAGTTAGAATTTTACTTCGTTGTTAGTGTGTAGCGTAAGATTTTTGATGTACGTATTTCTTGTCTTAGCAAATTTGAGCCTGCATTTGATATGTATATTTTGGTACCATAAATAGGACGAATTACTATATGCCAAATCGCTTAGCTAAGGTGCCTTTACTGCTCGTACAGCCTATAAATTCCTGGACCTATAATTTCAAAAAATGTTAAGAGACCGTAAATTCATCAGCCAATCGGCCTTTCAAGCAAAATCCACTAATCATAGAGACGAGAAAATAGAGCGCAAGTACTTACGTTCACTTAGCGAGTTTTGAAAGTAAGGCCCCAGCTGGCCTATAGTTAGGACACCTAAATCTAATCAGCCTCATTCGTTACTGCTCGGAATAATAGTCTGGAAATATTACGATTTTTTTAACTAACTTCGCTGGTGCTTTCCAGTACTCGATTAAATCACTGGTCTGATTCAGTATCAAAATTATCCAAAACTACAGTGTTTTGATTTTAGCGTCTACTAATCTTAACCCCTTGATTCTCTTTACTTGTTATAGGTCATGACGTAATTGCCGATGACTGACATCTCTACTCTGGCTGAGCCTGGAGCTGACAACAAATCTGTTGAGACGGGCGCTCTGTTGCTGACGGTAACTGAAGAACTGACGTCACTGCTGACGCTTACTGAGTTGGCAGTCATGTGACAGTGTGACGTTACACCGTAGACGTAAACAGAAGACGTGTGACGTCTCCCCTGCTGTAGAATTAAGCTGTACCATGACACTGTGGTATTGTTAGCGATTGAATACTAGTGTAGGTTTTACTCTGTTATGATCACATTAGAAAACCATCAGTGTTTAACCCCGAAGTACCGGTGAATGTATCGAAATATTTCAGATTTATACGGGTCGTTCGAATTGTTCCGCACAAGACGATTTAATTTTGAATTTGCTGTTGTCGACTCCAAAAACATGCATGGCAAAGTCTGGCGTTAAAATTAGTCGGTCAAATCAACGACTGTCTCGGATATTTACGTACCTTAATGGATTAATTGCAAGGTTTTGATGCAATCTCATTACAATAATATAGGTGCGATACATATGCAAAAGTAGACAGACATTTTATAAGGAAATGAGAATTATAATATAATGACTCGTTGGCTTACCGATCTTACTTTTTTGTCGGAGCTGTTAGAGAAACAAATTTTCCTTCCTGCAATATGAGTTGGTGTTTACTACTATGATAGATGAATGACAAGTTTCGTGATATGCGTAGAGAACTTTTCTTTTTTTCGTTGGTCAGCTTTTCTGGCTGTGGAAGCTTTACTTTGGATGTTGTTAGGTAGTCACGCTTATTTAGTTCAGTTGATTGCGTCAAAATTGAAAATTCTATGTTTATTATTTGGCTTTTTATCTCGATGAACATTGAGACAGACCACGATTTATGTTACTGTTAAAGTTACCAAATGTACTTTTCGAAATCGATACTTAATCCCTGATTCTTCTTTACATCGGGGTGATGAGAATCGTCAATGTAGTTCATGATCAGAAAGAATAATTTGCCCATCAGTATTTTTTACTTGCCTCCTAGTGTTAGGGTAATTAATTTAACGCCAAGGTAATTTCAAAATCATTTAATAGAAAAAATAATGTATTTGCTTCATGTCCATAGGTGAAACTGGCAACGTCAATGTCAACCTTATCTAAAGGCTGGGTAATGGATATTTCGTCTGTAGAATAAGGCTCGTATTTAATAATGCAGCGGGTACAGTCACCCAAAAGAACCAAGAAGAAAGTCCTGCTTGTGTACCGCAGCGTAGGCCAGATAGAAGTCGAGTTTGCGGACGGCAGTTTTCAGGTTTTGTGTCGTCGCGAGGACAGGCTTGATGGTCGCCTGGCCGCCTGGTATAGACGACAGAAACGCGCCTGCTTTCGGCGTCGCCTTCCCTGCAAATTAAAAAACAGTTAGTAGATTTCTCAGTGACAGCGTAGGACATAATTTAAATAAGCATTTGACGGAAATTTGTTTCAGTACAATCACCGGTAAGATTTGGAATTGAAATAATAATCTTACCCTCGCGGAACGACTTCAAAAATAAAAAATTTTATCCAACTTCCATTCACTTTAGTTCGAACATTGGATTACCTCTCATTTTACTATATTATTTGTAACTCAATTTTCTAGGAATTAGCTACTCAATGAAGCCGGATTAAAGGAAATATTAACGTCCTACCACGGTAATTACCTTTGAGAGCATCTTGCAGGAGCTGCTTGAGGTGACACAGCGCAGCAATGAGGAAATATCCAGGCAGCTCTCGCGGACCGGTAATAATTACAGCTGCATCAGCAGCAGCAGAGTCCATCATCTCCTTGGTAGCGCACAACCAATCGTGCTATAAAAACCAATGTTACGTCACGTTTTCATCTTTTGAGGCACAGCAGTCGAGCTGAAAAAAATCTAACATCGCGGGTCCAACATGTTGTTTACATATAAAAAAAATATATATGTAGAAATTCGGAAAGGTTTAAGACACCGAAATATGAGAATTAGTTGATGCCCATATAATGAAGCCTGATAACATGTGGAGAAACACTGCGAGGAATATTTGAATCGATTCATTAGTCCGTATTCAAACGAGTATATAATTCGTGTGCCGGATGAAACACGAATTACTAGTACAGCAGACAAAATAAAACATTTTTATGACTGTTGATTGAGACAAAATAAAACATTTCTATGACTAGAATAAATGTGTAGAATTGTTTAGAAAAAATTGCCTATACGTGACGGTCTAGGACTTAGGTACGTAATAGAAACCCCCAAAAAAATTCATTGTGCAGAAAAAGCGACAGCCTTAGCTGAGAATTTGACCTGCAACGATCGCATGTTGACACTCGCGACAGCTTCTTCAGCGCTGCAGAAAACTTGAGGAGAGCTGAGGGGTGAGCACATGCACAGGAGTCCCTCAGCCGCCTCCTGGCTGCAGTCCTGAAAATATACGCGAAACTGAGCACTGATCGCAAGTTTTACTCGACCAAATCCTCAGTAAAAGATTCAATGAGTAAAATAATTAAATAGATTAACTTCTATCTATGTAATTACTGCATGTATACAATACAAACGTACAAACAATTGTTGTTACAATATAAATTATATAAGACCTGATTTGCTTCATGACGGAATTACTTGACATCCACACCTCTAGATCGCCGTTGAAGAGTCGCATCAGCCACGCGTAGCCCACTGCCGTATTCAGGACACTGTAACGTAAGCGGGGAGAAGGCGTTGTGGACTGCAAAACATGAAACTTTTTGGAGTGTTTTGTAGATTAGGGATACAAATTAATAAAGGAACTTTATTGTCATCTGTATATTCAACATAAAAGAACGGAATATACATATATTCAAAATTATATTGTCATCTGTATATTCAACATAGAAGAACGGAATATACATATATTCCAAATTTACTGTCAACGCTGGTCAAGGCCATATGTAGAAAGTTGCAGCTTACAGCTCTGTGAATGAAAATTAAACATTAATTCAATATAAGTCAGTACTAACTATATTTCTAATCTCAGAGCACACATTTGGCAAATTCAAATACTGAATACAATCTTACTATTAAATCAGAGAGCTTCTTGACTTTGCCGAGAGGAGGGCAGTTGGGGTACTTGGCCTTGATAGATGCAGGTACACAGGAGAAGGCACATACTACACCAACATGGTGCTTCGATGTCAATTTCTTAACCACTTTACTTTTGGAAGACGAAGAACAACTGATTGATATTTTCTCGTTTAGTGAATCTATGATACTAGTCTCATCCTTTGTAGCAAATTCTTTATCTTCTTTGGTTATATCACTGACTATAGAGTTTGAAACACTAGTTAAAGCAGGCTGTGTGGGTAGCGAGGTACTCGATGACATATGACTAGGGCTTTGAGAGAAAGAATCTTGATCAGGAGATTCAGTTGTTGATTCCTCATCCTTGGAAGGTTGTTTGTTAAAAGATAAATTAGAATTATCAAAAGTTTTAGTGGAAGAAGGAATATTACTTTTATTTTCAGAAGATTTCATAAGTCTTTGATAGTCTGTTGATGTAGAGAACTGATTTTCTTTGATAATTTTGGCTTCAGTGTCTTGGAGCTCTACAATGATAGGCCCATTGTCAGCAACACTTTCTGGAGGAAGCCACCATGGTATGTAGGTGGGCAGAATCTCATTAATGTCTCCCGATTGGATGAGCTGACAGAACTGACGTCTTTCATCTTCTGTTAGCTGCTCCCAGACAGCATCACTGTCATCCAAATCTATTCCTACAAACAATGGTAGTAATGTATGAAATATAATTTCTTATAGTATTTATATAACTGACAAATGAGTACAGTACTACAAAAATTGAACTTTAAATTCTACTTTAGGGTTACAAAGCAATGCTACTTAATTGTTTTTTGATAGGTTCTCACAAAAATGGTCAAACACTTCTTAATTTCATTGAATGACCAACTTGCGTTCAACTTGTGCTTGTGTAATCATCATTGTCAGAGTAAAATTATCAATGTTCTTTGTCACCAAACCTCACCTTGAAGTCTAGTTTCTAAATCCTCATCATCATCCGAGTCAAGTTGTTCATTTTCATCTTGTTCAAAACTTTGCTGTTCAGGATTTAGCAGTTGACTTGGAGTAGGAGCAAAAGCATCTGGGCTTTCTAGTCGCTTGAGCATTTCAATCATTCTTTTCCGAGAATCAGGTGGTGCTTGGTGATTGTGCAGCTGAAACAAAATTGATGATCAACGAATCAAAACTTGATATAATTTTATTTTGAAAAAACATAACAAAATTTACACAATTTTTTTTTCGAGTAGGTGGGTAGAAGAATTTTTAATTAAAAAAAAGAGTGATGTGTGAAAAGCAGGTAGCAAAAACATATATTGCAATTATTTGCTACAGCAGAAATATACATACATAATCATCTAGTTAATTACCTGTAAGTGGACTTGTTCTTTGTAGAAATCTTCAGAACATGAGGAGTGCTTAGCTCCCGAATAACAGCTTGACGAGCAGTACCGGACATTGCAGCGGGGACATGTGTAACACGAGGGCTTCTTGTTGCACCTGAAAATAGATCCAAATTAAAACTTATTTGTACTATAAAAATGTTCATTATGGGTGTTGTGCCAGCTGTGGCAGCAGGCAGACTTGTGCTGCTGAGCTCAGTTTACAACTTAAGCCAGTGTAAAAATTTGATACCCTCATGTTTGAAAACTAAGTCACAAATTTTCATAAGCAAATTATTTTGACTCAGAGAACTACGCTTTGAGGATCTATCAACATTCAATGCCGTGCCATTATATCTGAGTGTAAGGGAATTGTCTCTAGTTTAGTAACTTGATCAGCTCTAAAATACCAGCTAAGTTTGAAAGGAAAATAAAGGGCGTTCAAAAAAAAAAAAAAGATACTCAACTTTGAATGGCTGTAACTCGAAAAGTAATAGAGTTAAAAAAATTTGGAAGGTCAGGATTTGTTCTCTATGTTTTTTTTGCATCTCTCCACCAAAAATCAGACAGATCGATGTAGCCATAAGCGTTTGATAGAACTTTCAGTGACATGTGCTAAAATCATGCTTGCGCAAAGTTATAATAAGATCATTTTGCATAATCATTATGTTGTCTTGACACGTTTTCTTTTCGCTGTTTTATTTTTTGTATCTTTGGTGAGACAAAACATGGCAATCTTTGGTGAAAGGCAATCATGACAATCTTTGGTGAGAAGCAATCATGACAATCTTTGGTAAGACACAATCATGACAATCTTTGGTGAGAGACAATCATGACAATCTTTGGTGAGAATGGCAATCTTTGGTGAGAGACAATCATGGCAATCTTTGGTGAGAGACAGTCATGGCAATCTTTGGTGAGAGACAATCATGGCAATCTTTGGTGAGGCGGAATTTCAAAACCAGAGATTGCCTCTCACCAAAGATTGCCATGATTGTGTCTCACCAAAGATTGTCATAAAGGTCTCTCACCAAAGATTGTCATGATTGCCTCTCACCAAAGATTGTCATGTTTTTGTCTCACCAAAGATACAAAAAATAAAACAGCGAAAAGAAAACATGTCAAGACAACATAATGATTATGCAAAATGATCTTACTAAAACTTTGCGCAAGTACAATTTTAGCACATGTCACTGAAAGTTCTATCAAATGCTTATGGCTACATCAATCTCTCTGATTTTTGGTGGAGAGATGGAGAAAAACATAGGGAACAAATCCTGACCTTCCAAAAATTTTTAATTCTAATCTATTACTTTTTGAGTTACAGCCATTCAAAGTTGAGTATTGTTTTTTTTTGGGACACCCTGTACAGTTTCCAATATTTTCATCCAAAGTGATATGTGCAAAAGGTTTGTTTGGCTATGATTGAACTCATGAAAGCATGAAAGCTGTCATGAGGCACATTTTAATACCAGCCTTCAAAGAACACAGTTAACTCAGAGTAGCAACATTCTTTTTTTATGTAATACTGTCCAAATATTTATGAAACCTGGTAGAGAAAAATTCAAACCAAAATGAACTATTATTATTTCTAGAGAAAATGTCTTGGCTATTCTGAGTCTCTGACACCCCAAATTCTTCAGAAGCTGGTTTTTAAGTTATTTTTCACATCAAGAGACAGGTCACCTAAAATTATTTTGGTATCTGCTTAACCTTAACTACAGAATTACTACTTAATTATATTAAAAATTTATAGGTTTTAAATATCCAACAAAAATTTCTAGGTTCTTGACTTCTGAAAAAGTGCAACAGCATAAGATCTTCATTTCCAGCTTGTATATTATATTTTTGTTTTTCTTCAGTGATTCCAGGCTGGCAATTGGCCAAACTGGAAAATTGGCAGAAGCCACCTGTGAATTGGCTAACAATGCTTGTGAATTCGGTGAATTTCATCCTGTCCAACAGCCTTTCCTGATTTTTTTCTTCAATTTCACAAAAATAAAGAATTGTTGTATTTTTACCTATAATTTCTGAAAATCATGTGTGAAACAATTGTTTTTACCTATAAATTTTTAAAAAATTCTGTCTAATATTCTAGATGGGCAGTAAGGTCTGTACTGTGTACTGTGTAGCACAATTGGACTTTTCTACTTGTTTCTGAAATATCACAGCTCCAACTTGACAAATTTTTAATACATTTGGAATCTTGCATGCACTTCTGTTAACAATTTTATACAAGTTAATTCATCTGGCAGAAATCTTGCGGTTCTGGAAATGGCGAGAAAGCTCTAGTCAAGGCCCTATTGCTAATCATAAAAGTTTTCCATGCTTGCAGTGTGTAGTTTTTGCACTATTTCAAGCAACATGCATTGCAATAACTAAAGTGGTATGCCAGTGTATTACTTTAGATTAAGTGCATCCAAAAAAAGGTATTTTTTTTAATTATATGTTTTTTGGGGTGTAGATAAAGAATCTGACATCCATTTTTGGAGGTCGGTATTGGAAAACCGATTTTTATATCTTTTCTAAGATAAAGTGCAAGTTAAATTTTGGCCCCAATATCCATGGGTTTATAGCATTTTTAACTTAGCCTTGGTGACCCTGGACTGACCCATATACTTTTGCAACCATGACATTGCAGGCAACCACAACATTGCAACCACAGTTAGGTTAGCCTTAGGTTAGGTTTTTTTGCCGATTTTGCCAATTTTTGCCAGATTTTTTTTTACGAATTAGAGCCTCGGGGAAAAAATTGGTTTTCCGATGCCTACCGCCAAAAATGGATTTCAGATTCTTTATCTACATCTCAAAAAACATATAATTAAAAAAAAACACCCTTTTTTGGATGCACTTAATCTAAAGTATTACCATATTTCAACTTCATGAGCAGTGAATCAACTCCATGAGCCTAAATGTAAAACATTTGTAAATTCAACAGTTATAAAAATGTGTAACATTGGAGCAAGGATTTGAATTTCATCATTTCAGTCAAATGTTTTACCTTTCCAGTTTTCAGACTGGACCAAATAACTTGTAGTTATGGCCAAATTTTAAATTATTTTTTCTCATTTTCCAATTGTGGTTTTGTAGACAAAATTAAATATATATATATATAGCTTCAAAAAGACAGCTGGCCAAGTCTAAGTGGGCCAAAGTGGCTGTAACAAAAAACAGAAAAATCANTAGGTTTTTTCTATGTTTGGAGTACGTCCGGCGGCCGGAAAAACCTAGCCAATCAACGAAAACCTCGCAGGTTAGGTCCAGTTAGGAACAGGTTCCATTAAAATTTTCCGATGCCGACCGCCAAAAACGGATTTCAGATTCTTAATCTACACTCCAAAAAACATATAATTAAAAGAAACTTTTTTTGGATGCACTTAATCTAAAGTAATATCGTATTTTGACCCAAAATTTCTGAAAATTATGTGTGAAACAATTGTTTTTACCTATAAATTAAAAAGAATTCTGCCTAGTATTCCAGATTGGCAGTCCCAGTAAGGTCTGTATGCTATAGTTTTTGCACAATTTTATGCATTGCAAATTGCAATAACTAATGCAGTGTGCCAGTGTATTTTGACTTCATGAACAGTGAATCAACTCCATGAGCCTAAATCTAATTCATTTGTAAATTCAAGTATTCAACAGTTATACAAATGACAATGTTTAGAATTGGAATAAGGATTTGAATTTCGTCATTTCAGTAAGATGTTTTACTCTTTCAGATTGGACCAAAGAACTTGTAGATATATACAGCCAAATATAATTTATTTTCTCACTTTCCAATTCTGAACAAAATTAATTAACTTCAAGAAGACAGCTGGCTAAGTGGCTGTTACAAAAAACATAGAAAAATCACATTGACAAAACTGGGTCAAAACCTTTTAAACCTGATTGATATCACAATTAAATTAGCCGTTTAGATGCAATTTCAACAGGACAGGTTAGACTAAAAAACAAACTCTCTTTAACAGCATTATTTTAAGTTTGTAGGTGTTATAACTTATAAGTAGCTCTAAATTTTGCAAAAAAAGATGTTAGGAGTTCTGAACATGCTTGACAGTTAGTGACGATTGTTCGCCCAAAATATATTGAATGGAAATTATCTAAAATATACTCACAAATTACACAGAGTCATGATCGCTCTAGTCAGTCTAGTGATCCAGGCAATGCTACAGAAAATTATGGACGAAAGCACAATGATTGTAATGAGGGCTTGCCGGGCTTGGGCGCTCAGCGTTGAAGGCTTGAACTTGAAGCGTAAGTAGTGCGGACTACGTCACTACGGTAGTACCTAGCCACTCATTCAATTATTTCCAGTCTTGCGGAGGCACGGACAGCTTTTTCTTCTTCTTCGCATCCGTTTTATGAGGACTCGGTTGTTCACCACCCGCCTCTCGTCTGGTTGGTCAGCGACGGCCAAACTGGACTCTGGAGTGACTTGTGGATAAAAGGCCAGATTAGACTTTGAAAACTAAAAGGTTGTTTTGTTAGTTCAACAAGCTACTTCAACACTAGTTTAGTAAATGGAGCAAATTTGGTCACCTTTACCTATTGGGAGAGNTTCCCTCAATTCCCAAAGACTGCACTTTACGTAACAGCCGCTCATGCGGAACACTGTCAAATGCCTTGGCAAAATCGAGGTACAATGCATCCACTGGTTCCCTTTCGTCCAGCAGGCGAGTCCACTCGTTCAACATAGATAATAAGTTAGCGGTGCAGGAGTTAAGTTAGTGGTGCGCCCGAACCTAGAGTTTGAAAACGTCGTGTGGTCACCGGAACTTGAAAAGGACAAAAATTTAATAGAGAGTGTTCAAAGACGTGCAACAAGGATAATCCCGGGCTTGAAAGGCAAGTCCTATGAGGAAAGATTAAAGATTATGAAGCTTCCAAGCCTCAGTTATTGACGTCTGCATGGGGAACTCATTGAAGCATACATGTATACTCATGGCTTTTACAGGGTCCCGGAAGGATTACTAGAATTTGAAACAAGAACCAACACCAGGGGCCACGGCTAAAAAACTGCGTTGTAACACATCCATGCGACAACATTTCTTCTCGCTTTGAGTCACCGACATGTGGAACAGCCTCCCTGATCGCATCGTTGACACTCCGAGAATGAAAGCCTTCAAAAACAGACTAGGCGAAGCTATGCATGAGCATATGTTCAGTCTTAATTAAAATGCCTAGCACCTTACGGACCAGGCAATAAGTCCAGCAGCTCTCTCAATCAATCGTCAGTCATGGAAAGATCGGGTTCCACGGGCCGGATTCCTTGTGAATCAAGTCACGAAAAATTCAAGAATCGGCAACAGGCCATGGGCATATTTCTTCAGTGCCGACACTTCTATTCTATTCTATAACACTTCTAAAGAGGCCGGTGTTTCCGATGTTACGAATGTACAATGAATTTCCAATTTCATTTTTAGATATTAAAAAAATTATTATTCATTTGTAAATATATAAAAAATTGACAAATTTTTTAAATTATTGATTTTCTCAGTTGATTCATGCATTGTCTGCGACTTTACGCAAGTGTGCAAAATTTCAGATCGATTGGACAGGTAGAAGTGTGTTATATATCGCTTATTAGATTTGTAGCGGATAAAATTATTTTTTCACATTCTTTAATATTGAAAAAAATATGATTTTTATATATTTTTTTTTTAATTCTGTCAATTGATTCATGCATTATCTCCGAGACTTTGCAGCAGACAAACAAACAAGAAGTGAAGTTAAAGAGAAGTGTTGAGAGAAGAGAAGTGAGAGAAGAAGACACGGTCTCTTCCCCTGACAGCAGTGAACACGGTCTCTTCCACTGTCGGCAGTAAACGCGGTCTCTTTCACTGTCGTCAGTAAACGCGGTCTCTTTCACTGTCGTCAGTAAACAGAACCTTCCACTGATAGCGGTGAACACGGTCTCTTTCACTTTCGGCAGTGAACGCGGTCTCATTAAGTGGCGGCAGTAAACAGAACCTTACACTGATATAGCAGTTAACACGGTCTCTTTCACTTTCGGCAGTGAACGTGGTCTCTTTCACTGTCGTCAGTAAACAGAATCTTCCCCTGATAGCAGTGAACACGGTCTCTTCCACTGTCGGCAGTAAACGCGGTCTCTTTCACTGTCTTCAGTAAACAGAACCTTCCACTGAAAGCAGTGAACACGGTCTCTTTCACTTTCGGCAGTGAATGCGGTCTCATTCAGTGGCGGCAGTATACGATGTCTCATTCACTGTCAGCAGTGAATGCGGTCCATGGACCCTTTCAATGGGAAGAGGTAACACTATTTTCTTACTTCACAAAAATTAAGCCTTGTACCAATCAGGCGTAATAATGAACAGATAGGAACCAGCGGTTGGGAAATTAATGAATGAGTGCATTATAACAAATAGGAACAAGCGATTGGAAAATTAATGAAGGAGTTAATTAATATAACAGCGTGGATACGAGGATAAAAATAGTATGGCAAGCCACAATCTGCCTCACCTCTTTTAGGATGCTAGAGCGGTGCACGGAGTGAGGTGTGCGGTGCAGTGCGCTCACGTTCGACTTCAATACTACCATTTGTTTCTACACGCAAACAACGTATTCGAGGTGAGCTGTAAACGAATATTGTACGTTCACCTCAATTAATAATATGTCAACGAAACAAAAATCAACTAAAATCCAAATTGGTATTCGCTCTTGGAGTTACATGCGATTCGATGTTTACTTCGCGGCATTTTCAAAGGATGTTTTCTACAGCATTATGTTCTTTACACTCGGTCCCATTAAGAATAGCCGTCGTATGGTGTCAAATAATTCCAGAAACGCGCATATATATGCAACAACAAGGTGGAGGTAAAATTAGATTAAAACTTTTAATTCTAAGGAAGCTGTGGAGGGATGGTCTTGCCGCCCATATTTAATCCGTCTTACGCCACTTCTGAAGCAAATATTTACGTCCAGGGATTGAAGGGATTATGGTGGTAAAAGAAGCTCACAACATTGACATCCACAATTAGGATTTGAATGCGGCAAATGTAAACAGAAGAATAGGCGAGATGATTGGCTAAAATAAACAGTGAATTTAACTGGATTCAAGCAATTAATGGAGCCGAAGGTATCATGCAGGTCTGCAGTGATTCGCATGCACAAAGGAAACGTGCGTCGTCTGCACGATCAACCAAAAGGCGGGTATAGGAGTTTAGTTTTAGTCTAAACTAAACTTGTGTCAAGGCGGGCACAATTTTACTTTTAGTTCCGTGCTCTGTTCATGTTGCGCTGATTTTGCCTGATCGATTTTGGCCATCTTCTCAGAACCTATTATTGTATCTCATTGCCTCCTCACACTAGTGCTGATTTTACCTCATTGACTCTGACCATCGTTTCCCGCCTCCTAATTGAGGCAGCCTCTGACCCCTTTTACCGGAATAAACTACCCCGAATATCTCTTCAATCCGTTATTATCCTTTACAATCCTTCATTATCCTACGTAACTGGGCTTCTGCAAAACCTCCAATTCCTAAGTTAGCCACAATTTCGCCAAACATCCATAGGTTCGCACGGAATTTCCTTTTGAACCAAAACAGTCGATGACAGTCTGCCGACGATGACTAATACACAGTCTCAGGTTCACTAAAATATAGGTATTTTATTTTATTGATATTGAATTATTATATCACAATACTTTATAAATATATTATACGTTGTTTTAGATTGAATGGCACAAACGCTTATGCTTTTCACAGATGACAGAGCAGTGCTTGGTCTCGCAGGACTCCTGCGGTTTTTCGCTCCGTTCGGGAGCCTTGCGAATTGGCATTTTCTACTTTGTAAGTAGCGGCAATTACCTTCAATTGAATTTTCTACCCCACGTTTTACTGTTCAACAAATTTATTCCTAAAGTTGAGCGATTAAATTATTGGCACGTTCAATGTTTCCGCAATTTCAAAAAATTTCTCGCAATTCTCGTGAAATTTCTCGCAATTCTCGATCGCAATTCTCGTGAAAACAAAATTGGCTTACATAGATTTTCCTCGACTAAACCTTTGTTCTTATACGACCTAAATACTCATTAGAGGCTAGACGCCGTAATTTGATTCAGCTTAATTCAGATTAAATATTACAAAATACGTAACTAATTTCTGAGACCTACAGTAAACTATCAACTCAATGGTCTTATAATACAGGGTTATTCTAAATGGTGGACCCTATTTAATAAATTCGTACTTATTTAGGTATTCATTCAAAATAAATAATTTATACACCAATGGAAATATGTCTCCCTTGCGCCGCACGGCAAACATCTAAATGGTAGCCTTTTGAATCTGCTACTTCGTGAGCGTTGGGTTGAAAATGGTTGAACTATACGTATAAGGTTGACCCAACTTTCTCACTTTTTACTATGCCGGTTTGACTTATCTCGCGAATTTTGTACCGAAACGATTTCAGTGAAAGGTTCAATTTTAGTGCAGTTCAATCAAAATTGTGCGAATAGTGAGAAAAACGGCTAGTACAAGTGTTTTATTCCCGACAAATTCTAGTGCGTGAAACGAGGGCAAGTTTTTGAAACCCTCGGCGACTGCCTGAAACCGGAGAACAA
>NW_025930977.1:24088-26305 GCF_000764305.2 Hyalella azteca
AACTCGGGTCTTGAGTCTTGACTCAACATCTCAACACCCGACCGATACAACAGCTGTCTCTTATACACATCTAGATGTGTATAAGAGACAGCTAGTGGCCGGTCGCCCCGTGAAAATAAACTGTTTCGCCGTTTTTATCAGATGTTTTACGGATTTCTAGTGTTAAATTAGAATAAAAACGGCGACACGCTGTTTCTTTTCACGTGCCGACCGGCCACTGAAACGCCGGTAATACCGTTAACGGTAATTTTTCTAACAGTTTATAGTTCAACGCGTTGAATATTTATGAAATATAATAAGCAATCAGCACGAGCCAGCATTTCCAGATATTGATTTTCTAGGAGATTTGAAAATCCCGTAAGGCATTAGAGTAAGCCTCTTCGGCACACACATTTTACATCCCATTCAACTCTCGTTTAAAAGTTTGGAGGATTCATGATTTTTCCACAAAATTTAAAATTACTTATATATCTTCAGATTTGAAATGCCTAGCACCATATCAAACCCGGTGGAAGTCTAGTAGCTACTTCAAACTATAGCCAGTCTGTAAAAGTTCCGGTCAAATTACACGATTTTAGATCTTCTGTGAACAAGTCACGAAAAGTAATGAATCGGCGACAGGCCACACCAGGCCTACTCTTCAGCGCCGACATCACTATGTTATGTTATGTTTACGACAGGTATTGTGAATACTCGCTCGAATCACTTGTATTTAAATTCTCTCGCACACAAACAAGAAATAGAAACGATTACAATAATAAAATGATATTACAGTATTAATGGGATATTAGCCGTGATTGCAGTTGCAATTTAAGTTTTTGATTACTCAAAAGGGTACGAAGCGATTTTTTGGTTCGACGTCACAAGTTCAATCATCGGCATCCTGCTCTCCCTCACACTCATATTTGCTGTTGATACGGCAAGTACAATGACATTATAAAACTATTTTCAGCTCAACAGGTGTTTTCGAGATGGATAATACCCGAGGTTTGAAAATCCTTTTTTTTGTAATCAAAATAGTCTTCCAGTTGAAGTACAGTCAAGTTAAACAAATTTGCTTCAAAATCTGATTTCACATAATAATATAAAAAAGTTTTTAAATGTGAAGTACATTGTAATCATTTATCAACGAATAAATTACGTAATAGTTTGTCCAATGGCAGGTATAAGAAGAAATACTTCTCACAGTATTCCACAGCCACGAATAAAATTTCAATATTTTAAACAACTAAAATTCAGAGGACAGAACACATCGATGGATTTAAATAATTAAGGCAATTTTAGACTTTTTCTCCTGGCGGTAATACATTATTTAGTGATATACACACCGCATGACCTGATGACAAGAGTTACAATCTTTAAACAAAGGGTTCACGGGACGGTTATCAATGACGTTAACGTGATATACCGGTCAGAATCTTAAGCTTCAAAGTCCTACTCTCAGAACGTACCTCATTCTTTTGATTTGCAGAAACGAGTGAAGCTCATCAAGATTTGGGTCTACGTGGAGATCGTACGGGTCATCATTACAATAATCTTCTTGGTGACGATAGTTGTGCTTGCCGAGCGTTGGGTCTACCTGATTAATATTCTCATCGGGACGGCTATTGCGTCGTACCTCATCGTCGTAGTGCGCTCCTACGCCGTACAGGTGAGTTCACATTTTACTGTCTGCTGTCATGCACATGTGCAATATCCATCTAACTTTCATTCCTCATTTATTTTAAACACTCTTTTTTAACAAATGGATGAATGAGAGCATTCAGATTACAAGTCCGTGGCATACTTTCAATAAGCATTAAAATCCAAGTTAATATTTTTTAGATATCTTAGGATCGAAAATTTTTTATATGATAGTTGGAATCCAGTGGCGGTGGTGGCGGAAACATCGTCTAAGGCGATCGACTCCGTTCCCTTCAGCGACCATCATATCTTTGTACATCGAACATACGTCAAGAGGTAATTACGGTGACCATCAATGCTGGACATCGAACAAATGACAAAAGGTAATTACAGCGACCACCAATGCTGGACATCGAACATATGACAAGAGGTAATTACAACGATCATCAATGCTGGACATCGAACATATGACAAGAGGTAATTACAGATTTTTAACGGAAATCAAGAGCTCGGAAGGCGAGTGGCCAGCAGGCTGGCCGATGGTGACATAAGGGGGGCTGTGCGTATGCTGGCTTCGTCGGATGATATTGCCCC
>NW_025930978.1:0-813 GCF_000764305.2 Hyalella azteca
TGCTAGCTGTGATCTATTCTAAGGTATAATATGTTTAAGTCTCCTAACGTTTGATCGTGTTCACAAGCAATATCGCTTGTGTTCAGTTTAAGATTATTTTAATAAGCTCAGTAACTTATTTGTAGCTTCAAAGGTATAATATATCTAAGTCTCCTATCGTTTGATCATGTTCACTAGCAAGATTGCTCGTGTTCAGTTCAAGTTAGACTATAGTAACATGCCCAGCAAATTTTTATTTCTTCTTGGGTATAATATATTAGTCTCCTATCGTCTGATCGTGTTCACAAGCAATATCGCTTTTGTTCACTTTAAGATTATTGTAATAAGTTCAGTAACTTTTTTGTAGATTCTAAGGTATAATATTTATAAGTCTCATATCGTTTGATCATGTTCACAAGCAAGATTGCTCGTGTTCAGTTCAAGACTATAGTAATATGCCCGGTATTTATTTGTTTCTTTTAGGCAGAGGTGGGCAGTAGCGCGCTACATTTTCAGTGGCGGAAGCGGCGCTACATTTAAGGGGGAGGTATACCCTCCGGAAAAACTTTTTTGTTTACAGACGGATCTTTCTGAAACTTCACACATATATGTAAAACCGCAAAAGAATCACATTTTGTTCGTGTGTTTTTTTCGAAAAAATGCATAGAAAACGTGAAATTCATAGAAAACGGCCATTAAGGGGGTACTACGGATGAGACATATACCATTCCATTGGTAAATACCATACCAATCGAGAAACGAGGCCCGATTTTTTATTTTTTGCCTTTGTTTTTTTTATACGCATTTTTCCATTTTTTCATTTCCCCCCCCCCC
>NW_025930979.1:0-1357 GCF_000764305.2 Hyalella azteca
AATATAAATTTACGTTAATATATTATATTATATTATATTATTCTTAATTATATTATATTTATATATGTAAAATTATTAATTTTGAAACATAAAACGAAACGATTAAAAGGAATTTAAAAGCAAAGAAAACACCAAGCAAGTTCACCATATCGATATTGAAAACGCTTCGGAGTCCAGCTCCATCATCAGTTCGAAAAACTAAAAATGAAGTTCATTTGTAGTTTTTTTTGAATAAAACTCCGAAACGTTTTCAATATCGATATGGTGAATTTGCTTGGTGTTTTCTTTGCTTGTAAATACCTTGTGAACTTGCGATATCAGCAGACTGATAATATAAGTACTTAGAAACGATTTAAAGTACAAAATTAACATTACATCACAGATAGTAGGTTCAAGTTTTTTATCACTGAAACCAAATTACTCGCTATTCCGAATTTCGTCAGCTAAAAAAATTCTTACCTACAGTTGCAGCAAAAAAAAATATCGATGATGATTAATTTTGTAGCAAGTGAATACGTAATGGAACATTTCTTGCTGAAAAAATCAAATAATACGAAGAAATAATTACTATACTCTCATTGCACCGACTAAGTACCCACAAGTGAAAAATTAGGAAAAAATGATAATGAAATTTCGATTAGGAATACTAATCATTTTCCAGCACAGAATGACAAAAAACACCTCTTCACTATTTATAAACTTATTATCAAGTTTAATTACATAACAGAACTTATAACAAACCTGCAAGTTACGAAAACATCGAAAACATAAATGGACGGCAATTAAGAGTCTCAATTGTAGGTAATGTCAATGATTCGTTAATCAATGATAAAAATCAGTTAGTATAATTCGTTAAAAAATCAGTTCAAGAAGGACTTAAATTAAGTAAAGACTAGAAGACATGATGCCGGTCAACAGTTCTCTATAATAATTAGCTCACACGGTTTTATAGCGGATCAGTTTTGCCGGAAGATAATAGCTGCATTTCATGCACCCGTTTACATCAACATAGACCAAGTCTAAAGTTCTTTAAAACGACTTATAGCGTTTATTCGGTAAAAAATAAACATGTCAAAATGATGCACATTAGGCTTAAAAAAGCTGCAATTAGGATTAAAAAACTTAAATGAATATCATT
Organism: Hyalella azteca; assembly: GCF_000764305.2. Taxonomy (NCBI): domain Eukaryota; kingdom Metazoa; phylum Arthropoda; class Malacostraca; order Amphipoda; family Hyalellidae; genus Hyalella; species Hyalella azteca. The sequence goes on from NW_025930979.1 coordinate 1,139, forward strand.
TGGTTTGATTAGCTAAAATGATGCACTTGTGATTGAAAGAACAGTAAATGCCTAAATGACTAATATTTGACTTATAAAGCTCAAAAAACTCACATTTGAATCATAAAGCTCACACAACTCACAATTGACTCATAAAGCTCACACAACTCACAATTGACTCATAAAGCTCACACAACTCACAATTGACTCATAAAGCTCACACAACTCACAATTGACTCA
>NW_025930980.1:0-639 GCF_000764305.2 Hyalella azteca
TGTTCGCCGTGCAGGTCGAGAACTTCGGCGAGCCTGCCTTCCTGCCCAACGTGACCTTCTCCGTGGCTAGGTGTGTTACAGCCTGCCTTTCAGGTCTTAATGTAGGGTAAATAAAACTGCCGGTAGCCTTTATTTAGCACAGTAAATATGTATTTTGAGCCCTTTATTTAGGGGATATAGCTGCCTTAAGCCTTGCCCTTGTGTTAAGCTCTTAGGTTCCATGACTAACCTGTCCTTGAGGCCGCTTTCACACAGGGCGGGAAATCCCGCCGGCGTGAAAAAAACCGCCGCGGGATTTCCCGCGCTATCATTCACATGAGGCGGTTTTTCACGCTGGAATCTATCAGACTTGCAGCGCTGTTCTCCGTAGTGGTCCTCAGTTTTTGTGAACTATATCTATAAATGCCTGCTCATAGCAAAGAAAAGAAAGCTCTCCTTTTATATTTGCTGCATAAAAGACAGCAAAGAAAGAAACACAAAAAAGAAAAGGAGGTGCTGGGGTCACAATATAGTAAAATTAAGGCCACAAGAAGGTGAATTTGCTACGCTATTCTGAAAATTAAGAGAAGATGAAGTAAAATTCTTCAATTATTTCCGAATGTCTGCCGAAAGTTTTGATGAATTATTGTCTTGTGTGCA
>NW_025930981.1:0-146107 GCF_000764305.2 Hyalella azteca
TGTCTGGTTTCTCATAGGGGTGATTTGCAGTGGCCTGCAAGGTCACCTGATTTGAGCATTTGCAATTTCTTTCTTTGGGGACATCTAAAAGAAAGGGTGTTCAGAAGTCACCCTCACACCCTACCACAGCTAAGGGAACGGATTATTGCAGCAGAGGCTATGGCCATACCTCGCCATATGTGTGAACGCGCTGTAGAAAACTTCCAAGAACAACTCCAACAGTGTGATGCAGCTAACAAATGCCATTTTCCTGATATTGTTTTCAAAACATAAGTATTTTAAATGGTATGTTATGCTAATGTTGAGGAAAATAAACTTTTTTCTTTATGTATCTCCATTACTCTTTTATTTTGCCCCAAAACAGTTCAATCAGTTCTGCCCCACCCTGTATAAGCTAGCTAACACATTTAAATTGTATATTGTAATCAATATATAACAAATAGTTAAAGACTACTTATAGCCTTATAAGAATTAGCTAAGCTGCTAGCTACGTACAATGTACTGCACACTTGATGCCTCTGTACCAAAAACATTCAATTTATTTGAACCTAATACACACTATAGGCAACAAGTTTATATACCAATTTGTCATTCATAGTACATTTATGTTAAACCATGAATAACAATACCTCAATATAAATTAAAGACTGCCACTCAATATAATTAAATATATGAAAAAATCAAAAAAATCAAAAAAATAAAAAAAATTATGATTTTTTTATAAAAAAATCAAGTGATTTAATCACATGATTTAATCATTTTGATTTAATCATTGCCAATTGCACCATTCTGAAAAAAATTAGATTAGGATCAGTTTGTTAATGAAAAACCTAGAAACCAAGTGGGAAGCAAAAAATCTGGATCTAGGTTTTTTTCTGCTTGAGTGCCACTGTGCCTGCTGGAGTCTGCTGGGGCTAAATGCCCAAGGATTTGCTAAAAAACCACCATGCCCGTAGGGCCGTAGCGCACGCGCGTTACGAGGATTTCGCCCATAATGACCATAAGCAAAGTATGTCACCAGAAATAACTACTTAAAATCTTAAACGCAAGCCAGCTTAGCCAGGCATAACCAGAACTGAAGAACAGTTACATATTACGGCTATTGTAATAATTGTTTCAAATACCTAGTGACTGGATAGTTCATGGCTCACCTATACTAGAGTGGACACGCAGTCCAAATTCCAGAAAATTGTGCCGCCAACAGTCTGTCCGCGCCATATCGTAATGAGCTGACAAGTGAAGAACGCTTTAATAATGGATTCAAATGGATTATGAGCAAATTCACACAACCTTTGAGATAGCTGTATGATGATAGTTCAGACAGCCCATTATTTTACTGGATATAAATTTCTAGTTGCTTAGTCGAAATAATTTTCTATTAAGAGGCAACGATTAACTCGATCGCATGTAAAGAAGCGTAAGTGAGCGACATAGGTGAATAAAATTATTCGTAGGAAGTAACTTATCAACGCCACGTCATTCATTTAAAACAACTACTAAGGTATTCAAGTAATAAACAAAATCAATGAGGTCTTCATGTTCCAAAAACAAGACTGTGGCGACCATATATATACGTTTCCTCATGTTCCCCCGCAACTCGTTTTCTAAGCTTGTATATCATAATTTAGCAGAGTTACCCATCAACTCTAACTCAATATTATTATTCATGTTTTTGCCTTAAGCATCAATATTAATCATCAACTGCAATTGATATACCGGTGAATATGAATTAGCTTCATATTTATAATATTACCACTAACCTAGAACATTGCAACATTAGGTAATTCTAGTAGTCATAATCATCTACATGTCTGTAATACAGTGCGTAACCTGGTCTCCAAACTTTGATGCTTAGAGTGAGAAGTTAAATATGTTTCATTCCGAAATAGAAAAGAAGAGTAAGACGCTAGCGCAGTCATCTCTGGCTTGTGCGCCTTTGCCGAAAGACAGGGCGATCGGTACACGCAACGTTTGACAGGAGAGGGACTTGTACCGCACTGCTCGTGTACCCCACCTCTTACAAGTCATTTCACTGGGTATAGTTTTAGAAATTTCCTTATCACATTCACGGCCAGGTCAAGTTCGTTTGGAGAAGTGCAGCAAAGTTGTCCTTGATTCCTATAATTAGTAAAAGTTGCATTTTATTAAAGCAACTGAATTAAATTATTTATACATATATAGGTCCTAAATGTGTAATAAACAATGTGAATAAATTGTTATTATTATTCTTAATAATTTCAATAATAATGATAATAATAACTTTGAAAAAATTTTGAATAATAATTAAAATTTACAAAATGTATTACTAATTATTTAATGCTACTTTACTGAAAAATTTATGGCAGCATCATTTTTTGTTTTATTTTATTCCTTTTTACTCTTATTTATGGGAATTGGGAATTTATATTATTAGTTGATATTTATTGAATTTTATATTTGTATTTATTTGTATTTGTATTTATAATTTGTATAGCCCCTAAAAAAGATTACGTCACAGTTCCTGACTTCTGCCTGGGTGTGAAGTCACTCCCTCCCCGGCTAGAATGTCCTCGCAGTCGACCGCAGTATCCTGTACTCTATTTAACCCTATTGAAAATCTTAAGCTGGTCATCGAAGGAAAACCAACTCGTATTTCCCCACGCTTGAGGTGAAGCTTTCCCATCGATTTAAATTACTTGAGATAGCCCATGCAGATATGTAACATTCTTAAGCCATATCGACAATTTGAACTTCGTGGTTATCACGTGATAACCTTGAATTTCACTTCCATTACGCTTTAGGACGGATGTTGTATTAAAAAAAATTACAAAGATAAATGACCATTATTAAGCATTAATTACGAAAAATTCAATGCATGTATTTATTTACGTTTACTTTCTTGTTAATAACTAGTTTTATGTGGTTCGCAAATAGTTTGCTTCACCACGGAGTGCCGAAATTTATTTCAGAACGCATTTGGCCTCGGCTGCGTAACTACACTTGATTTTATGTTTTACGTATTCTACAGATTTTTTTATGACTACACTTCTTGCTGTACGCAAACCCAGGTTCGCAGGTTCATGACAGATTATACTAGCATCAATTGAATATTTGTCTTGTACAGACATGAATTTGAACATCAGTTAATCCTACTCTTTTAGCTTCGCTTTTATAGTAAAGCATATTTATCTCTAGAAAGAAGTTAGCAAGCCTTACAGATTTCGCGTGCGCCATCGCTCTTAACCAATGGCTTGATTGTCGGGACTCACAAGCTCTGCGGCACAAGCTTTCACAGTGCCATGAGGTACAGCCCTGCATCACAGCAAGCTTGAAAGTTTCCCGCCACTCGAGCATAGAAAGCTCGGCGAGTTATCGGAGTTTGTTATTGAAGCTTTACGTAAACACATCTGCGCCAGCCTCTGCCGTGGGCGATGTACATGTACGAATGATCGGGAATAGGCTATATAAAGTAATCGGGAATAAGTTATTTAAAGTTAGGTGAAGTAAGAACAGATGTGGAGGAATGATATGCATTAAGACGAGAGAGCAAGTGAAGATGAATCACTGAACATATGATGAACGTATAAGGAAGAGATGCAAATGAATAGTGATAAGAGAGAGAGAGAGTGAAAGAGAAAAGAAAGAAGGAAAGAGAGCATTTGTGTTTGCATTCATTTGTCCATCTAAACGAGAGAATGCGATTCTTGCATTTGTTAGTATTACAGTGAGTGAAGAATTTTGTTTTCAAAGCTATAGTTACCACCGCTCACAGCATCGTAGTTCAGTTAAGTTACCTGCAAGACCACACGCCGGTATTTTCCACTGATGTATAATCGTGTCAAGTCTTTTTCTAATAGACTAATAATTACATCATATTAGAGTTTATTATCATGAATTTCAAACATTTGTTTTGAATATAATTGGATATTTAATGCTAAAAGATCAGGATAACTTATAATTCTACAATATAGCCTAGAATGATCTAGAATTGTGTGATGCTTCCAAAGTCATCATGCACTACTATCTACTAGCGCTCTAATAAACTCGTTATTTGCAGGACGCGCAGAGCGTGTTGGTGCGACAGCACCAACACGCATCCCTCCTCCATATCTGCACNACAGGGCAGGGATGCTGGCAACAAGGCAGGGATGCTGGCAACAGGGCAGGGATGCTGGCAACAAGGCAGGGATACTGGCAACAAGGCAGGGATGCTGGCAACAGGGCAGGGATGCTGGCAACAAGGGAACAGGTTCTCTGGTGACCTGGTGTGACCTCAGCTAAACTCGCCTGCAAACTCCGCTGTAGTCCACACCTATACCTCCCTCATCCCTGCTCCATCCCTCCCTCATCCCTGCTCCATCCCTCCTCCATATCTGCTCCATACCTCCTCCCTCCCTGCCCCATCTCTGCCCTCATACCTCTTTCATACCTGCTCTATTTCTCATCCATCCCTGCCTCATCTAGGTCCCCCCTACCTTACCCTATACCTTCCTCATCCCTTCTCCATCCCTTCCCCATCCTTCTTCCATCCTTCCCCCAACCCTGCTCCATTCCTCCTCCATATCTGCACCATTCCTCCTCTATCCCTGCCCCATCACCTAGTCTACACTGTGATGAACATAACTCCTAAATCAACTACTAGCAGGCCTATTGGCTATTTAATGAATACTCGAACTGAATAGATATTAAATGGTTGTGAACGGCTACAGGGAGTATATATACAATTCAGATATATAATAAATTAGTATAGCGAAATGCTAGCTGAAATCGTAATCACGCAAATTGATAGCGAGCAAAACGATACCCGACATCGGAGCTTGGGATGCGACATGTTACCTGTAGGAATGCAAGAAGGAAAATAAATAAATTAGGAAATTAAAAATTATATATTACTGCATTATATACACCCATCATCAAATCCACACCATTACCTTGTCCACACCCTCTACCACACCCACACCCATTATCGAAACAACTAATAACCATCACTAGTCTAAGATATCCCATTAATAATGGACCAGCAAAGCCATTAACATCGCACGTCACATCATCGTTCTTCGTCTCGCACGGCGCCGTCAATGCGACCGAATTTGACGAATGGCAAATACTGAAAAAACGCAAATTCTTTTAAATTCTATTTAACGTAAATTCTTGATCTTTACTGTGAATAAAATGAAACGATAATAAAGAATAAAGACGAATGGCAAATACTGAAAAAAACGTAAATTCTTGTAAATTCTATTTAACGTAAATTCTTGATCTTTACTGTGAATAAAATGAAACGATAATAAATAATAAAGATGAATGACAACTACTGAAAAAACTGAAGCTTATCTGAACAACGAACCTTGTAAATTCTATTTAACGTAAATTCTTGATCTTTACTGTGAATAAAATGAAATGATAATAAAGAATAAAGACGAATGGCAAATACTGAAAAAACTGAAGCTTATCTCAAGAAAAAACCTTAATTGAAAATTGAATATTTAACGTAAATTCTTGATCTTTACTGTGAATAAAATTAAGCGATAATAAAGAATAAAGATTTTTGCGTGCAAGAAATCAAGCGCGAGTGTCACGCACGTCGCTACGAGATTTATGCGCGTGACATGCGTATAAGATGTGCGTGATTTAGGAGCATGCTGTGGTGGTGCTGTGGTGGTGGTGCTGTGGCGGTGGTGCTGTGGTGGGTGGTGCTGTGGTGGTGGTGACATTCGGACCTAACGATAATGTTCAGCTCGGGAAAATTGTTGGAATTTTTCCATCGTTTGTTTTTGCCATAGTTATATGGGAATACTGGCCGAAATTCACAGTGATCAAGTAATTTCTTCCAAACTACTGAACAGATTTGAACGAAATTTTGAATTTGCAGTTTTGACTACCGAACGGTAATGTTTAGCTCGCAAAAATTTTTTCGATTGTGCCTTCGTTCGCGAGTTTTTTTTTTTCATTTCACCTTCATTCGTGATTTAAACAGCAATACGTGTTTAAATTCGCAGTAAGCAAAGAATTTTTTTGCAAACTGCTGAACAGATTTTAACGAAACTTAGTATCTAAATACCTAAAATCAGCAACGGTCATCTTTAGCTCGTTACAATTTTTTCGTTTTGCCTTCGTTTGCGAGTTATACGGCTATACGTATACGGCTCTTGCTTAAACCGGCCGGTAGAAAAGCCGGTCGCTCCTCTTATATCTGTATAACTTGCGAACGAAAGCAAAATAGAATAATTGTCACGAGCTAAACATCACCGTTGGGGGTTGGTAATTATATACAAAGTTTCGTTGAAATCTGTTCTGTAGTTTTGAAGAAATTTCTTGATCGCCGCTAATTTAAGTTACAAATTACCCGGCGATACGGGCCGAATATAAGGAAGTGTGAAATCAAGAATGGTGGTGAAATGAAAAAAAAAAACTCGCAAAACGAAGTAAAATAGAAAAAAATTTAGATGCTAAAAAATCCCCGTTTGGTAGTTAGGAATGTTTATCAAAAATTTCGTTCAAGTCTGTTCAATAGTTTGGAAGAAATTCTTCGATCACTGCGACTTTTGGCCTGTATCGCAATATACGCGTAACTCACGAATGAAGGTGAAATAAAAAAATTTACGAGCTAAACATCACCGTTATGTTCTGATGAATACATGTTTCAAGTTTCATAGAGCTGCGTTCATTAATTCGGGAGATATTACTTGATAATTGAATTTGGCGATTGCCCGTGAGACCGGCCACGAGTCTGGCCGTAAATTCGCCCGCGACGTCCTAGGTTTCTAGTGCTGACACTGTTAAAACAGCTAAAAAAACTTATTGGTAACTTATTGGTTTACTAAATGGGGTCCTATTTGTGAAATATACATTTGTGTTTAACCTTTCGCTTTTAAAAGTGCAGCATACTAAATTTCAATTAAGAGGCGTATGTTTGTGGGGGGCGCTAGAAATTCAGTAGGAAGCCAAAGTGGGGCGCCAGCCTGAAAAAGTTTGGGAACCACTGATCTAAACTGTGAATAAAATGAAGCAATAATAAAGAACAAAGACGAATACTGAAAAAACTGAAGCTTTTCTGAACAACGAACCTTGAAAATTGAATATTTAGCGTAAATTATTGATCTTTATTGTGAATAGAATGAAGCGATAATAAAGAATAAAGCGTTTTGCGTGCAAGAAATCAAGCGCGAGTGACACGTACGTCGCTACGAGATTTATGTGCGTGACACGCGTTTAAGATGTGCGTGATTTAGGAGCATGCTTTACTGCTGCGTGCTGTGGCGGGTGGTGCTGTGGTAGGTGGTGCTGTGGCGGGTGGTGCAGTGGTAGGTGGTGCTGTGGCGGGTGGTGCAGTGGTGGGTGGTGCTGTGGTGGGTGGTGCTGTGGCGGGTGGTGCTGTGGCGGGTAATAAAATGGCGCCAAGTAATAATCCTTTTTTCAAGTCATCAAGGGTTACTAATGCTGCATGTTGTAAACAATACATCATTATATGATCATTACTTAGAAGTTGGTTGAGGCACGATGAATCGCCGCTTGACTATCGTGTCGGTCCGCCATCAGTTGGTCCAGCTGAAGCATGGTTGAACCATGCAAGCGGCAGTTAAGCCGTGTGCCACATCTCTACTAACAACATGCCACATCTAACGTGCAACGCTTCTACGGAAACAGTGAAATACTCTCCCTATTTCCTCTAACTCGTATTGAGGATGTCATCATGCACCACATTACACATTATTATGTTACACGAACATTTTGTTTAATAAATATTTATAACGATTGTGAATTTTCAAAAAGTTAGGCAGTGTTAAGCCGTGTTAAGCCGTGTTAAGCCGTGTTAAGACGTGTTAAGACGTGTTAAGCCGTGTTTGAGAATCCGTTCAATTAACGTGTTTTAGTATCAATGCTACGCCGTCATCGTTAAGCCTGTCTCTTATACACATCTAGATGTGTATAAGAGACAGGTGTTAAGCCGTGTTAAGCCGTGTTAAGCCGTTTTAAGCCATGTCAAGCCGTGTTAAGCCGTGTTAAGCCGTGATAAGCCGTGTTAAGCCGTGTTAAGCCGTGTTTGAGAATCCGTTCAATTAACGTGTTTTAGTATCAATGCTACGCAGTCATCGATAAGCCGTGTTAAGCCGTGTTAAGCCGTGTAAAGCCGTGTAAAACCGTGTTAAGCCGTGTTAAGCCATGTTAAGCCGTGTTAAGCCGTGTTTGAGAATCCGTTCAATTAACGTGTTTTAGTATCAATGCTACGCCGTCATCGTTAAGCCGTGTTAAGCCGTCTTAAGGCTGTCTCTTATACACATCTAGATGTGTATAAGAGACAGGCTTAACACGGCTTAACACGGCTTAACACGGCTTAACACCTGTCTCTTATACACATCTAGATGTGTATAAGAGACAGGCTTAACACGGCTTAACGCGGCTTAACACGGCTTAATACGGCTAAACACGGCTTAACATGGCTTAACACGGCTTTCAGTTGCCAGGTTTTGATTGCTTTGTTAAGTTATTAGCAGAGCACCAGTCAGCTAGAGAATCAGTGTGGTGTGAGCTTTCTTTAAAAAGCAGGGATAGCCTCCTTATAGGTGTCCTGTATAGATCACCCAACAGTTCCTCTGATAACGATCAAGTACTGAACAGTCTTCTACCAAGCAGGACTTTCAGCAGGTCGCATACATTAGTCGTTGGTGACTTTAACCATCCAGAAATAGACTGGGCACATGAATCCTCTCCAAGGGATGAGAATCACCCTTCATCCTTGTTCATGGAGTCTGTGAGAGACTCATTTTTATACCAGCATATCACAAAGCCAACCCATTTTAGAGATAATCAGACTCCAAATACTCTAGACCTAGTGTTTACTAGTGAAGAATCAATGGTAGAAGAGCTTCGCCACGAGGCTCCGTTGGGCAAAAGTCACCACCAGTCATTGTTTTTCAGTATTAAGTGCTATACAGAAAAGACGCCTCGGAAGCGTGAGCGTTTCAACTTTGCGAAAGGCGACTATGTTAAACTTCGTGAATCAGTGAGTGCAGCGAACATTTCGGACTGTATCATGAACATGAATGTGAATTATAAATTCATGTCTATAACAGTATGATTACGTTTTCAGTGAACTTTTATCGTCGGCGCCGACGGCGCGATATGTTGCGAGACTGGAGGCAGCAGCTTTTTACACGCGATTTCAGGAAATTGCCCGTGAACAGTAAATTTTTACCCGCGGTTTTATAAAACAGCCTGGACGACGATAAATTTTACCCGCGGTTTTCGAAAATCGCACTTGAATAGCCTATTTTTACCCGCGGTTTTCAGAAAAATCTGCCCAGTATTCCATACCGGACTACGCGTCAGCAACAATGAAACGTCACAAAATGTTGCCATATTTATTAAAAAGCCTTTAGAATGGAACCATGGTCAGGAAGATGTGCCAGGTGCGCGGGAATTTATATTGTAATTTTAACGACCTGCGCGGTGCGCCGTACAGCCCGTACTATGCCGGTAAAAAAAATGCGCCATGCGCCGACAGCGCCGTACTTTTAGAAAGCTAAAATAGTTTAAATATGGCCACGCGGCAATGCAAATTACGTAATCACACTGACCGTACACACAAACGTGTATCCGCACTGTGTTGTGGTTGGATACGAGTTAACTAGATTGCTACCGCGTCAACTCAGGACTCAGGTTCTAAGAGTCAGCACAGTAATGAATATTCATTCACAGATCACAATTCAATCGGACATGAATTACAGAACTAAAGTAGGCAACATGGCTTTAGATGTGCCATCGGTGCCTTTAATGAATGACTGGACTGGTTGCGGCAAGTAGGGTATGAACCTGTATGTCAACAGTACGATCCTGCATGCCAATGTTGTGACTACATTTACATTACCGACATCCTCCTGGCCGGCAAAATCGACACGATCAATACCTAATAACAATGCGCGTAAATGGACTATACAAATTAGGTTAATATGGCATAATTACAGAGCGTAATTATGCTATATGATACATAATATGAATATATATTTGCAAGATGAGTCAATGGTCTGTTGTTTATTTTTGCTTCATTTGAGCAATAATGGTTTCCAAATCTGGGTGTTATGTTATGTCATGTGTACTTTGAATGTGCAAAAATTATAACTATCATACGAAAATTGTTACGTAGGTTATCATAGCACGAATCACAATAGAGTATCAAGATTGCAGCTCTGCCACCAGCCTTCATTGAATTATCCCACCTTTTTTCTAAAATTCAATAATCTCTCTTCCAGCAAAGTGTGCGAAATCCATTAGCTGCATAAAATACTCTGCTGTGGTGTTCGAGTTCCGGTTGACATGAAAACTTGCGGTAAACTTGAGGTTCCATGAATAGCAGGAAAGCTCTAATCGTGCCGCTCTGAAGGCAATTCATATAAATAATAATATAATACACGCCTACGCTGGAGGAAGTTCAAACTTCAGAGGTGGAACTAAGTGCAGTAAATTTGCAGTAAGTCAGAAAATACCAGAAAAATACCAGATTTAGGCGTATATACCAGATCTAAGATATTCATACCAGACACCTTTTGAAAATACCAGATTTGTGAAATCTGGTATAGAAATATACCATCTGGCAATGCTGGTTCAGCGTTACTCGAAATCACCTACAGACGATGTTGCCATTCCATTCAGATGAAAACTGTGTCTAAATCAGAACTGTGTTGGACGGCTCCGCGGCCTGCGCCGAGTGCTGCGCGGCGCGGAATCGATGACCGTGATTTGCACGAACGTCTGCGCGAAAAAATATAATTAGATTGATTTACGCGAGAAATTTCCCCGTTTATATACATCTTCCTGAGTGTGGGAATGGAAACCTACCAAATCCCTATAATTCGTCACTTTGTGTGGCTATATTCAACACGTGGTGAGTCGTATTGCGTCAGCGCTTCAAATTTAACTGCCACACTCAGGAAGATGTAAATAAACAGGGAAATTTCTTGCGTAAATCAATCTAATTATATTTTTTTCGCTCAGGCGTTCGTGCAAATCATGGTCATTGATTCCGCGCCACGCAGCACTCGGCGCGGGCCGCGGAGGCGTCCGACACAGTTCTGATTTAGACACAGTTTTCATCTGAATGGAATGGCAACATCGTCTGTAGATGATTTCAAGTAACGCTGAACCAGCATTGCCAGATGGTATATTTCTATACCAGATTTCAAAAATCTGGCATTTTCAAAAGGTGTCTGGTATGAATATTTTAGATCTGGTATATATATATATGCCTAAATCTGGTATTTTTCTGGTATTTTCTGACTTACTGGTTCTAAGAGTCAGCACAGTAATGAATATTCATTCATAGATCACAATTCAATCAGACATGAATTACAGAACTAAAGATTAAAGAAGGCAACATGGCTTTAGATGTGCCATTGGTGCCTTCTAATGAATGACTGGACTGGTTGCGGCTATATATATATAAAAAAAGCTATATTTGTCAGTCTTTGGCCAACTATTTAAAAAAAGTAAGGTTTCCGATATGTTGGATGGATCAGGATGCAGTGAAGCTAGTCCGGAAATCAGTTGCAATGAGTTCCCGCCAAAAAAATGTAAACGTCAAGCTTACGATTGCGTAGTTGCAGTCACATTAGAGCGGTCAGACTTCATTATCACATGTTCAGTTGACACTTGCTGTACAATCAGACTGTTTTTAGGGTAAAATTAGTTACTTGGGGTAACATGTGCATGCAACCTTGTAAATAAGTTCGTGGCTTGTAAATAGTTTTACATTACTCAGTGTAAATGGCTTTTCATTAAAAATTACCTGGCGACGCATCTTAAAATTATCCAGTGACGCTTAGGGCTTAAAAACCCATATATTGGCGACGCTGCATCCACCCTCTGCACCCTGGCATATAGGTACCATACTTGGGGCCATGGTCAGGAAGATGTGCCAGGTGCGTGGGAATTTATATTGTCATTTTAACAACCTGCGCGGTGCGCCGTACTATGCTGGTAAAAGAATGCGCCGTACTTTTAGAAAGCTAAAATAGTTTAAATATGGACGCGCGGCAACGCAAATTACGTAATCACACTGACCGTACACACAAATGTGTATCCGCATTGTGTTGTGGTTGGATATGAGTTAACTAGATTGCTAACGCGTCAACTCAGGACTCAGGTTTTAGGAGTCAGCACAGTAATGAATATTCATTCATAGATCACAATTCAATCGGACATGAATTACAGAACTAAAGAAGGCAACATGGCTTTAGATGTGCCATCGGTGCCTTCTAATGAATGACTGGACTGGTTACAGCAAGTAGGGTATGAACCTGTACGTCAACAGTACGATCCTGCATGCCAATGTTGGGACTACATCCCCGACATCCTCCCGGCCGGCAAAATCGACAGGATCAATACCTAATAACAATGCACATAAATGGACTATACAAATTAAGTCAATATGGCATAATTACAGAGCGTAATTATACCATGTGATACAAAATATGAATGTATATATATGCAAGATAAGTCAATGGTCTGTCATTTATTTTTGCTTCATTTGAGCAATTATGGTTTCCAAATCTGGGTGCATTATGTTATGTCATGTGTACTTTGAATGTGCAAAAATTATAACTATCATATGAAAATTGTTATGTAGGTTATCATAGCATGAATTGCAATAGAGTATCAAAATTGCAGTTCTGCCACCACCCTTTATTGAATTATCCTGCCTTTTTTCTAAAATTCAATAATCTCTCTTCCAGCAAAGTTTGCGAAATTCATTAGCTGCACAAAATACTCTCTGCTGTGGTGTTCTAGTTTAGGTTGACATGACACCCATTTGCATGTTAAATTAAATAGCAAGCACTTTTGTTAAATGTTAACGATTAGATTGGGGTTATTTCATCAAGCGGTAAACTTGCGGTTCCAATAATGGCGGGAAAGCTCTAATCGCACCGCTCTGAAGGCAATCTATATAAATAATAATATAATCCATGCCTATGCTGGAGAAAGTTCAAACTTCAGAGGTGGAACTTAATGCAGTAAATTTGGAGTAACTCAGAAAATACCAGAAAGATACCAGATTTATGGATATATACCAGATCTAAAATATTCATACCAGACACCTTCTGAAAATACCAGATTTGTGGAATCTGGTATCAAAATATACCATCTGGCAATGCTGGCTTCAGTGTTACTTGAAATCTACAGACGATGTTGCCATTCCATCCAGATGAAAACTGTCTAAATCAGAACTGTGTCGGACAACTCCGCGGCCCGTGCCGAGTGCTGCTCGGTGTGGAATCGATGACCGTGATTTGCGCGAACGCCTGCGTGAAGAAAATATAATTAGATTGCTTCTCGCGAACTGCGCTGACCTAGGGCTTCATAAAACTATTTATGCGCAGGAAATTTCCCCGTTCATATACATCTTCCTGAGTGTTGACTTGGGGGTGGGGCTTATGGGCACAACCAATCACAGCTAGAAAGCAGATAACATAACAATTCCATTATCCAATCACAGCTGGAAAGCTGAAAGTGGCTAAAATACCAAACCAATCACAGATGGAATTCTGGAAAGGGATAGGGATAGGGTATGTATATAATGGACTGAAAGTGTAAAGTTCCTGGCTTTTCCAAGCTTACAGGTCCTGCTTTCCAATATGCTATGTGTACTGGTTAATTTATTATCCCTCTAGAATTCCACACACATAAGTGTCGGAATATACCGCCAGTGTCAGAATATTATACCGGTGGCAACACATTAAGGATGTAGCAAGAAATGAGTGGCTATTAAAATATCACCGTATGCGCAACTCAAGTTCTCATTGCTTTGCGTCACTCTCAAAACACCACACTATGCGCCAGCAACAAGGAAACGTCACAAACTCTTGCCATATTAATTTAAAAGCCTATAGAATTCAAACCTGCAAAATTGCTGAATTCAGATGCGGTGTGTCAGGGCTGGAAAAGTCCTATTTTGTCTGAAATATATAATTTCAGTAGGTATGAAATCTCACGGCTCAAATGTCATAAATTTTTGTTTGATTGAGAAATCGCAGTTTGCACTTTGCAAACATGTCACTTCATAAAATTTTCAATTTCCGCAATCCGCATTGCTTTACCATTCCCGCCAAATTATCCTGCAGTAAAAAACATAAACATTGTAATGTAAACAAATCTACTAAACGTTTTGTTGAAGATCGCGCATAGTTGCGGTCATGTCAAAGCGGTCAGACTGCATTAACACGTGCTCAACTTACAGTAAAGACAAATTTTATTGTTGCCATTTGACTGTTTTAGGGTAAAATTAGAGATTTGGGGTACCACGTGCTTAGACTTTGTAAATAAATTTGCGCCTCGTAAATGACTTTTCATGGCCGAGATCTGGAATTCAAGGCTCGGTGAAATGGAATCACGGCTTGAAGAAATGGAATCACTGCTGGCAAATCCATAAACCACGGCTTGAAAAATTCAGTCGCGGCTCGCCAAGTAGATATATTCCATGCCTGCTGTGTGCGACTAAATTTGGCATATTGTGAGACTAATTCCAGCAGCCCTTCAAACTCTATTAATTTGTAATTCTGGTGCCCTGTGTTGGAATTCCGACGCCCTAGGTGAGCTGTATTGGAATGCGACACAGCTAGGAATGAGCTTAATTAAAAAATTTTAACTTTTTATTTAGGCTTTTAATTAAGAGCTACTGAGCTTTTAATTAAGAAAATTTTAATTTTTGGACACAGCTCAGAACGAGCTCTGTGTGTCTAATTCCAAGCTGTGTCGGAATTAGTTTTTATGTCTCTAAAACCATCGCTTAACTTAATCATCTATTAATTTATTTACCACTTGAAATCAGCAAGTACAAGTATACTTGTATATACTAGTCTCAAACTATAATATTCTTAATAATTATATATATATATAATTATAATATTCTATAATATAATAATGTAAATACTAGTCTCAAACCATAATATTCTTTCAATGCAGAGTTTATCACTATTTGGTAGAGCAAGGCCAACTATCAACTTTGACACGTTTTTCGATGTTCTCACTGGGTGACGTGCACTGTCTCTCTTTGGATCTTAACATTTTCCTGCCAGACGGCCCAGACCTAGTGTTATGGCAATAATATGGCGTGCAATAGTATGATGTCACTTACGGTCACTATTTCAACCATCAACAAATGCGAGGAACTAAGACAAAGCTTAATGTAAAGGAAAAAAGTTGAGAAGTGTCGGAATTACCCACGATGTTGGAATATACCGTGTTTACCCTATTGAATGGCATCTTAGAAAAATTTTCATATGCAATTAGTAAGGTGCCAGTTGCAAAATAAAACAGTCCCAAATTACCTGTGTGAACGGGCTGGGACACTTGAAATAAAACTTAATTTTAAAATGTTTGAAGCATGCAGAAGCAGGTGGAAACAACTCAAACAAGTGTCCGGGTACTCCAGGATTACCCTGTTCCCAACCCCAGGGGTAATTTAGGATGCTTTTACTTTGCATCTGGTAGACTGGCACCATACGAATAGCATAGGGAATTTTTTTAGAGATGCCATACAATAGCTCTTGCTAAGAGCTTTAATATAAGCCCAAACTTGTTTATGAAATGTTTCATGGTAAGAAGTTAGCTATTGACAAAAGGCGCTCAAAATCGTCCCTTATTACCTACCCGTTTGACTTGACTCACATCAACAAAATGTGATCTCTCACTTGTTATCTCAAAATTTTTGGTTGAATTTGTGAAATTTTTTACTGCTACTTGTATTTTTTGGATTTGCACAAATTGAAGTTATAAATCAATAAACTTTCTAAACATTTTGATCCAGTATAGAATCAGGAGTTTCATATTATTATAGCCTAAGCTTTTTATATTTAACCTCAGTTTTAGTTGATGGTTTTCTGCCTTTTACAACTTATTCAACTTAATTTTCATTGTTTTTTTTTTTCAGGAGAAACAATTTGGGAAAAAAGCTGTAGAATTTTTTGGTACTAAAGTGATAGGCTGCTATTGAGATGATGATGGATGACTTTAGTGCTGGTGATGAAATGGAGGTAGTCACATCTGAGGTTGAGCAACAGCCACAACTTTTGCCTTCATCTCGTACCATCACTGTCACCAACAGCGTAGGGAGCATTGGTCCTGTTGTGTCAAGGTCTGCCCCTGGAAGTTTCAACAACAGCTTGTCATCTCAGAATGTACCAGTACTGCAGATCACCATTGTTCATGCTGGCAACACCCACACCATATCTAAAGGTTGGTGCTGGCTTTAAATTTAATTAAAAAGGTCTGTGCTGTATCATTTCTGTAGTTTGAAAATGCTCTCACAATACATAGATCAAAATAGATGCTCTCTCTCAAATGCCTCCTCCAAAAGAATCATTTTACATTGGCAAGTTCTCAATATTAACTTCTGTATTAACAACTCTTCTAAAGTGTACATAGTTTTACTCAGCTGTAGCATGGGTAATGTTCTAATTGTTTATTCATGGGAGCTTCCCTGGCTTTTATTGGATTATCGTTTTCTAATTATTTGAACACTTTAATAATTTATCTACTTCACAATACACTTTGTGAGTGATTTTAACTTAACATATGTGCAATTTTATTTGCATGTTTAAGCCACATTTTGCCACTATGAGAGAATTGTATTGATTTATTAGTTTTTTGACAGTGGGTTGGTAAAACTGTCTTGGACTGAAATTAAGACTTTATTAGTATTGATGGCTGGTTATTTCATTGTACCGGTAATTATGCCCACCACATTGAAGCTATATAGGACAATATTTCATCCAACGACTTAGTTTCAATTTCTGATTACAACATGTTCAAATTATTGTAAATTAAAAACAGATATCTGTACTTCAAGAAATCTAAATTTTTTATTTAATATTTACTAATTTTATTTATGATTAACTTGTTTTTAACTTAACTACAAATTATATTATTTATGTGTTCATAGTTTTCGTATATGCACTTGATTTAATATTAATTGTAACTTGCAGATGATCAGTATGAGTACCAGTACAAGTCTGCTTCTGGTGAGATCTCATCACTGCCTTTTGACAATACGGATGATGACCTCATTGAGGTGTCGGATGGGAACTCCACCTTCACGCTCAAGCGATCCATAGTTTACGACTACAGGAAGCAAGCTGATTACTATGGCGCATTGAAGGTTAGTTAAGAATTAATGCATTTAGTGAAAAAGATATTTAATTTTGGATTCATATCAAGTGAATGTATGAAAGTAATTTTACAAAAAGAATGCAAGGGTTGAGAAGGATCATGGGGAGATGTCAAATTGTAATTTTTAGTGCCAAGTGTTACAACAATCTCACAATGAGAGTGGTTTGCAACTCCATTTTATGCTAAAACAAATCTAAAAGTAGCATGCTGCTTAAACTAAATAATTTTCTCTTTCAGTCCATGAGCAAAGTTGGTTTTTCAGTAGCTTGGTGTTCACAGGTGTTTCGTGAACGCACCAAAGTGCGCCGCAACGGCAGGGATGAAGTTGTCATTCGTACAAGCCTCATTCAAGTTCGTGTGACAGCAAAAGACAAGGATGGCAAGAAGCTTGGTCCGCATGAAATACCTTCTTCTGTGGCCAATACTCCTGGTATCATCCCTCCTGTTGATCCAAAAGAAGTTCTGAATTACAAACCTCCTACTGGTGCCAACATGGTACCGATCACTTTTGGAAACCACATAGTTGATATAAACAAGAAAGCTATTGAACAGTTTAAAAAGATGAGTGGGGTCAACAGGGCACTTAAGGCGCAGCTTTCAAAGTTGTACAAGAGGAAGAATGGAGTTGATGTGCCAATAACTGTGTTGAAGTTATTTGCCTCTAACCGCAAATCTGGGACTGTTATGAAGACTAAGTCTTCACCCACTGAACCAGTCAATGTTGTTAAGTGGCCTCCTCAATCTTCTCTCCGTAAAACTGCAGTGAAAACAAATACAAATGTTCCTGAGGAGACAATGGTTTCTGAATCAGATCTCAAGCATTACCTGACGACCAAAAACACAGAACTCAACTGTGAACTTGCCCAACTTGGTCGCTCTTGGTGTCGTTACAAGCCTAGGGACACCACTGACACTGACACGTTACCCCAGGGTGACTTCGTACCACCTGATATGAATGACATAATTCACACTGATGCCCTCTGGAATTATCTCATCAACTATGCTAAAGAAATTGAAAACCTCATTGACTTTGAGTATGAAATCAATGAGGATCGTTGGCTGGAGCTCAAAAGAGCCTCAAACACTTTCCATGTAAATGGCGAGATGTGGCCTGATGTTGTTGTTAAGGTTGTGTACAGAATGAACAAAGAAACTAAAGAGTATGAAGTAACCTACTTCGTCAGGGTCTTGGGACGCCTCATCAAAACCGGCGTGCTCATGCGCGGTGTTGATGTCAATAACATCATTCAGGTGAGGGAGAGTTCTTAGCTCTTCACTAGAAACCTTTAAAGCGTTTATAATTTGGCTAAAATATTGGTGGTCAAAAACTCCTTATGATTTGCAAGTCTTTTGAAGAGCCTGAAAGAAAATTGAGCTTATTCTGTTTACTATGCTATTTACCCTCGAAAGGCCAATCCGTCATGAAGGCTATCTTTGTCATAAGTACTCAATATTTTTCAACGTAATATTCTTGCTGTTTGTTGCTAATATTATAAATTAGGTGTTTTCTGATGAACACGAATGCTATTAACATTTTTAGTGTCTTGTTTCCTAATTTCTAAACTGTTTCCTCTAATAGTGCCCGATTTTGCTGTTCTATTTTTTTTTCTAACAAATTGTGACTGGATTGAATATTTTCAGCTTTTGGGGCACGATCGCAAGATCTGTGTTGGTGTGATGGCCACGCCGTACCTGCAGCTACTGGACAAGAACGTTGAGATGTGCCGCGTGCTGAAGCGCGAGGGCGTCCTGGTGCTTCATCCTTTTGAGAGGCAAGACATTTAGAAATCTATGATTGTTATTTTACTGTATGCTTTGTTTCAATTTAACAAGACAGTAATAGTTTGAATGCAACCAGTGACAGCATATTGTTAATAATTATTTTTGCCTGAGATGGATGCTTGTAAACTATAATAATCATATTTCTCATACTATCATCATTACAATAAATGATAAGACTAGGATAGCATCTGCTATAATTTATTCACACGTTTTCTTTTATTGGTGCAGTTTACACAGCGAGAAGTGTTGTGGTCTGGTGCGTGACATGTCACAGAGCCACTCGAACAGCTTCAGACGCGGCAGCGTGGGCGTGGAGGGAGAGCAGGTCGTGTGTCCGCCCTGCCTCAGCCTCTGTGCTCGACTCAACCAACTTTTCTCTGCCACCGACTACCAGTCCAAGACCAAACAGCGCGAGCAGGTGAGTGCTGATGCATGGGAGAATTTTTGATTCCCCATTATAGTCTTCATTTCAAATATTCCTAATTGAAGCCTTCTTCATCTATTATGAATAATGAATTACCAGTTTCCATCCGTCCTGAGTGCATAAATATCAGTAAAATTATAATTCCACGTATGTTGCATTTGGGTCATTCCATGGAGAGTGGTCTAAACCTTCCACTATCATAATTTTTTCTAAATTTAACGTGCAACACTTGTCATGTATATATTAAAGTAAGTTTCACAATATTTCAAGCCTGTAGCCGTAGTAGCTGCTGATCCAGACCCCCTTTTCAGAAGAATAGTCAGCCCCTATGCGCACAACATAAAACAAAATCAATTTTTGGGGTTTATTGAAATTGAAAATAATGCATAAAAGTGGCTAGTAGGATGAAACCTTGTACAGTTTCTGCAAGGAAATTATTGCCGTCTAAATTGAAATAAAAATTGGCCGCATTGTGTTGTGACCAATTTTGAGTTACACTCTGCGCTAACTTCTTTGACTGAATTTTGTATAAGTAATGTTTTTGTTGGAATCAGCCCAGAAAACTGCAAAGTCTTATCTTACTAGCCATTCTTATGAATTATTTTCAGTTTCATGTAACCCCAAAAATGTAATTTTATTTTATGTTGCATGCATGCGGCCTGACTACCCTTCAGACAAAGAGCATAAAGCAGCAGCTACTGCTGCTAGAGATCTGAAATGTTACGAAACTTTTTTAGAGATCTGAAATCTTACGAAACTTATCTTTTGCTGCAGTTAAAATTTAGAAAATATTGGAGACCTTATGGTGGAAAATTTTTGTTTACTCTTTGACCACCTGGTTAGCATAGCCCACTTTGACTCCTCCATGTGTCTTCAAACTTCGATGTTGTCAAAACAAATGCCAAGATTCTTGAAAAATCAAAGACTCATTTCTTCTAAGTATGTCTAAATCACGATATAAATGGTTTTGCTTTCATCTTCATTTTTTTAGAGCATGCATTGTCAATGAGGTTATATTGAATGATTTCAACCTCTATGTGGTTGTGTAACAATTCTGTGCCGTGCTGTAACGTTTTGTAATTAACATTCTTGGTTGTGATTTTGTCGTAGAGAATTGCTTATTAATCTTAATTAATCCTTTTTGAACTCCTTGTTAATTTGCGATTAAAGCAGTCAAATGATCTTAATACTTGTAATCCTTTGTGTGCTATATAGTGTTTCCCTGTGTTGAATGTTCGTGGGGTGAGTTTTTACTGTGTTCCGCAGAGTGCTGTGGTTTCATCGAGTGGTGGAGGCAACAGCGGTGCTGCCATAGCCCCCACCAACAGTCAGTTCATCGGCGTGGGCGTGAGTGCTGCTCTACGCGGCAGTCGTGTACGCGAGGTCCTCACGCAGAGTCTTGATGACATTTTACGTTCCTCGAACTCTCGTCGCGCCCTGCTGGAAGAGGACGCTAAGTTGGGCCTTCCTGCTCGTAAAAAAGTTGCCCTCGAAGATGAAGAATACGAGGACCCGAGGCCCGAAGTGGTGCTCTCACAAGAGCAGTTTGTAGAGATGATCGACATTCGACGACCTGAGGTCGGTGGAACTAAGAAGCATCTCTACAAGAGCTGCAGCTACTGCAACTACCGTGCCAAGACTCTCCTGGCTCTATTCGTACACATGAAGGTGCATTTGGGCGTCATGCGGGAAGTCTGCTCCAAATGTAAGGCCAGCTTCTCAGATAAGCACGCACTGGAGAAGCACAGGATCGAGACACATGGCCAGAAAACTCCCGAGTGTCCTGTATGTTACGTTGAGCTAACTAACAATGATCAGCTGTACGATCATATGAATAGGCACCGCACGCATCATCCATTCATTTGCTCATTCTGCTCGGACAGCTTCTTCACTCTGGACGCCTACAAAAAGCACTTGAAGTCAACGCACAAGATTAAGGCTGTAACTGACCTCCAAATCGGATGCAAGACGTGCAACGTTCATTTTTACACACAAGATCACCTGATACTGCATCGTGTGAACATGAACCACAACGACATTGATCTGTTCACCTGCAAAGTGTGCGGGTTTGACTTCGACACAGCCGCCAGCTTCCGTGAGCACATCATGGAGCACACTGAAGAAGAGCGCGATGTTGCCAACATCGCCGTGTGCCCGACTTGCTTCAAGGTCTTCTTCTCGGCCTACAGACTCAACTTCCATATTGAGCGTTCCCATCTCATGCCTAAATCAAGTAAAGACGCCGAGCAGCAGGAGAAACTGCAACAGCCGCACCAACAACAGCAGACCGTTTTCATTCACCAACCCACGAATAAGACCACGAAAGGCCCGTACATGAGATACCTGAAACAGACAGAGAAGAACATATGCAGTTTGTGTAATAGAAGATTCAAGACAGTCGAAATTCTGCAAAGCCACATCCATTTCTGCCACAAGGGCAACAAATTTGATTTTTCCAGCAAGAAATTGGACTTGCTTGATAAGGGAGAGGAAACTCAAGTGACTGAGTACGTGACTCTGCCAAACAGTGCGCATTTGGCTGATGGCTCAAGTATGGTCATCGATAACAACGTGGTGCACATGCAAAATGGAGAAATGGTCGAGATGAGCCATGACATTATGGACGGTAGCAACATGATCCATGTCGATGCAGACATGATGCAGGTAGCTAATGACCTGGTCCAAGTTGGTAACAGTTTCGTTAGCCTGAACACGACAGTGATGCCAGACAACAACACGACGTTCGTGACTACAGCGGCTGGAATCGCTGGCTCTGAACATCTCAAACAAGATTACCGCTGTGACTTGTGCGGCCGCAAATTTGACAACGACGCTCAACTAAGCTCTCACATCAAGATCCACTCCGGCAACCGTCCTGTTTTTCAGTGCGAGGAATGTGGCCAAATTTATAGCAAGAAGCAGCAGGTGCTGGATCACATACGGATTGATCATGCGGACCAAGTGCAGCAGCACGCTTCTCAGGTGCAGCAACAGCAGCAGCAGCAGGATGAAGCAGCGGCCGAGCTACACTCCTCGGCAACTGAAGCTCCTCTTTTGCATTTCGTGGACCAGGCCTCCGAGCAGCAAGTGGAGGTGCAGACTGCAGCCCAGGACGATGTCATGCTCCAGTTGCAGGACTTTTAAGGTTACCGAATTCTGACGTCAAGTGGTGTTACTGTCGCGTAGTTTAATGCTTATTTAAGCCTGAATATCGCCTATTGGGCGCTGATCATATGTTTAGGAGTGATCTCCCGCTTGGAAATCTCTTTGTAAATCTTAAGTTTCAAAATTACGCGATCCTGCAGAAATGCCTTCATGTTGGGTTACAAAATATTGAAAAAATTCCCAAATTATCTCTTTCAAAACTTAATGCCTTGTATTAATAAGCGGTTTGCGCTTCACTTCAGCGACCTGCTGCGTTTTCTTTTTTGCTGTTATTTTCTGTGTCCCAATGTTGACTTCAAATTTAAAAATTTGTTACTAAGTTCAACAAAGGGTTTTGCAGTTTGAATACGAACTTTTTATAATGTCATTTTATATTAATTCATGTTTACTTTTAGATATCGTGGGAATTTTTCAGTTTTTTACGGCTCAATCTTAGCACACAATGCGTTTCTTATGGTTTACATATTATTCTACGGCTCTATTTCGACATGCAATTCTTTTTCTCGCTTGATTTGTGTTAGAATAAACGAAAAAAAAATTTTTTTTGCTATTTAGGCTATCGACCAGATACGGAATATGTCAGTTATGTGTCAGTTTTCAGTTCGAGAATGCACAGGTACGGTACTTATTCACTCTAATTACACTCAACAGTGCGATTGTCGAACAAAATATAAAATTTAAATGGATCTATTTTTTGGTTCCAAAAATTGTGTTGCTTCCCATCCTAGTTCACGTTTCAGTTGTTACCTACACCTTCTTTATATATTTGTGTTTTTCTTTAGATTACTTTATGTATAGTGACATGCTAGAGGCTTGAATGGTAGGTTTCGGAGAGTGTTGAATTTCGATGTACAATAGATTTGAAATTTTATTTGCCTTGGGCAGAGCGTAATAATGCCATGTTTAGACTAAAATGAATAAATGCGTTTATCATAGTATTATACTATCGCTGGAATTAAATTTCTAAAACCTGCTACTTTTTTGAGCTTTGTGAAATTGATTAGCTTGTATTGTTGCCTCATAGGTTTATCCTTAAGTTAGATTGATAGTTTATCGAGTACCTGTGTTGTTCACTAGCTGCTAATAAAGTTCTCTTCTCGAGAGTTGTTCTTTTATTAACAGCCTTCCGATCCTCCAAAACTGAAGGCATGCATCAGAGCGTCTGTCATATTCGGATGCTGTAGAATTTTTTGTAGCCTCGGCACTCATTAAACTGAGGGAGGTAATTGGGAAAACTTTCGAGTCCTGACCTACGTGCCGCAAGGGAGTAGGATTGCTAACTCCTACGAGGGGAGTAGTGACGTTCCCCCGGCCCTAAGTCTCCTGGACTTTCAAATCTCCTACTTTAGCATCGTGGTGTGAGCGCCTGGGTTTGAGTTATTGAAACAATTCTACACCAAACTTCCTTTAACGTGTGAGAGTGTCTAACTTCTTTTCAATATCATCAAAGTTTCTTGTTTATAAAAAAGTGTTCGTCATCACCCCCCAAATGAAACTGGCATCGAGTAATTTTATGAAGCTTATTCTTCGTCGAACAAAAGGTACCTACTAGTGATTGTACTATGACACATGTAGTGATCTACGGCAGTTTCACCTGCCCTACATAAGTGTACAACTGATACTGATCCTCGTATTAAGTTGATCAGTTACGACACCGGAATTTTTCCCCTTTAAATCGGATTACTTCTGAAAATCGAATAGTTCTTAGTGAAGTTATAAATTATTTAGTAAATATACTCTTGTCAAGCAAATCTGTCATTAATAGGGCAATGGAATAATCGCTTCACTGATTTATTTAATAACCTTTATTCTTAGAGTGCTTAAATAGCTTAATACTCACAAATTTATGTCTTGAAACAAAATAAGCCGGTGTTTTAAGTGACTAGGTCCTGTTACATTTATCATGTTTTTTCGCTCCAACGTTTATCTCGTGGACAGTCCATTTTTGCAAGTCGGGAGGAGTTGCGTATCAGCATTTCCATGTCAATCTTTTGCTACATAAAGCAATTATCACAGCGTGCTGGTAGATTTCTGTCGCCATCGAGTTTAACTGAATTATGCAAGGCTTGGACAGGCGAGTTCTTATGTAACAAGCTTATTGAAATTCTCCAATTTTTATTTATTCTTAATGTTATTGTGGATCAAATTTCAGGGCCATTTATTCTACTCCCAAAACGAACTTTCGTCACAATGCCTGACTACCATCTAAGAGACAAGGTCGCTCTCGTTACTGGTGAGTACAGGGAACATAAGATTATTCTGTGTTGACTGGGAAGAAATCATTTTGAATCTCAGATTAAATGCATGTGTTTCGCGTTTCCTAACATTTGAATGTACTTCATGACTTAACGTCTTAAGATTCAGTACGGTATTAAGATATCGGGCATACGGTATTAAGATATTAAGATATCAACCGTATCAGTACGGTTTTTTGCAGAATTGAAATTAATGATCATTTTGAAATATTTTTTGTATAACCAAATTTCTAGGTTAATTTTTTGCTACGCTTGGGTAAAGTAAATTTTGTATCATAACGACAACCCGTGTGTGGCAGGCGCGAGCTCGGGCATCGGTCGCGGGTGCGCCGTAAGCTTCGCGTCAGAAGGCGCCTGCGTCGCCGTCACCGGCAGGAATGAAGCCGCCCTGCAGGCCACCGTCGACCAGTGCTCCAGCAGAGGCCTCAGGCCTGACCAGGTGATGCTCCAGCAGAGGCCTCAGGCCTGACCAGGTGATGCTCCAGCAGAGGCCTCAGGCCTGACCAGGTGATGCTCCAGCAGAGGCCTTAGGCCTGACTAGGTGATGCTCCAGCAGAGGCCTCAGGCCTGACCAGGGCATGGCCCTGAAAGCCAACACGGTTGGTCTAATCGTTCTATTAGATAAGAGTTTTCAAATGAGAATCAAACGTTATTACTGGCTCGGAAATAATTTAATCAGAACTTTTCATTTATTGTTGCTTCACGTTCATACAATCTCACTAATTGACGGATATACGGTCTACACATACAGTCCGTCTATCAATTATTGGAAATTATTCTCTATGCCACAGTGCATTGAGAATAATATTAGTGTGACTAAGCGTGTCTTCCACTTTACTCAGTTAGTTCTGGGCAATTTTTTGACAATCTTTAAAAAACGAATCGAAACTTGGCTCCATCGTAGTTTATTCCCGTAAAGTTTCTTCAAATGTATAACGTCTTGCTTTTATTAAGTTTCTAGCATGTATTAATTTCCAGATTCTGAAGCTGGTCGCCGACTTGTCACAAGAGGAGGACTGCAAGCGCGTGGTCGCCGACGTCGTCAAGCAGTTCGGTCGCTTGGACGTCCTCGTCAATTCCGCGGGTACGTAATTGTCTCTGAAACTGATTAAATTTTTATTGAATTTTTAGTACTCAAGACCTACAATTAGGCCCCATTTCAGCAAAAGTTATTTAAATAACATGCGTTTAAAAATTACTTTTTAAAGACAACACTTCTAAAGAATTCAGTGTCTGCGATGTTAAAAATGTAGAATGAATTTCTAATTTTATTATCAAATATTAAAATTAATTTTTAAATTTCAGTTAAAAAAATAAATAAATTTCTCAAAATTATTTATTGTGTCAATTTAATCATGCATTGTCTCCAACTTTTCGCAAGTGTGCAAAATTTCAGATCGATTTTACAGGTAGGAGTGTGTTAAATAGCGATTATAAGACATGTAGCAGACAAAATTATTTTTTCACATTTTTTAATAATCAAAATAAAAATAATTTAAATTTTCAAAATTTTTTATTCTGTCAATTGATTCATGCATTGTCTCCAACTTCACACAAGTGTGCCAAATTTCAGATTGATTGGACAGGTAGAAGTGTTGGAATATCGATTATAAGATTTTTTGAAGACAAAATTATTTGTTCAATTATATTAAATTAAAAAAATATATTTTTAAAATTATTTTATGTCTATTGATTCGTGTAGTTTCTCCGACTTTATGCAAGTGTGCAAAATTTCAGATCGATTGGATAGGTAGAAGTGTGTTAAATGTCGATTATAAGACTTGTAGCAGACAAACAAACAAACAAGCAACAAGAAGTGAAGTTAAAGAGAAGTGTTGTAAAGTGTTAGCTTCTCGCTGGTTATTCATGCATTCACATGTCAATATTTTTATCTGTCATGAATGTTCCTTTATTTGAACACTATGAATGGAAACCGTATGCGTAAGTCGTGTAATAATATTTACTATTTAAATTACAGGATTTAAAACTCTACGTTTTTTTTTGTGTTGCTCCCAGGCAAATATCTCTATATTGATAAACGTTTTAATTTGATTGATTTTTTTCGAATCTAATAGAAGAGATCATTTCCAGGCATATTGGTCGCGGGGGGCATCGAGACCGTGTCCCTGGATCAGTTCGACCATCAGATGAACATCAACGTGCGCTCTCTGTATCACTTGATGCAGCTTGCGCTCCCGCATCTGCTGCAAGTCAAAGGCAACATCGTAAACGTGTCCTCTGTCACCGGCATGCGCGCGGTATTTCCTTAACTATCGCCCGTGTTCTAAATGAAAATGAAACTAAAGCTCTTTGTTTGGCAATATATAATTTATTAATGTTCAAATTTCAAGAAAATTATTTTATATGGTAGTTAAATTTATATCAGTATATAAATAAAGTTTGATGAAACGGATGTAATCCCGGTTCATGGATTTTATTTCTTGTGATAGTGAACAAATGCTGTGGCATACAATGAAGTCTTGATTGATGAAATTACATTTTATCGAATGTAATTGGGAACTGTGCTCTGCGATAATTAATAATCGAAATTCATTGCGCATGTGCAGTGAAATTACTGGTTCCACACATTGAATTGTCTGAAATTACATATGTTGCCAGTTCCCCAACGCGGTTGCCTACAACGCTAGTAAAGCCGCAGTGGACCACATCACGCGCTCTGTCGCCCTCGAGGTCGCCGCCAGGGGCGTCAGAGTGAACGCTGTCAATCCTGGCGTCATCGTCACGCACTTGCATAAGGAATCCGGGATGACGGATGACAAGTATGATGAGGTAAGGAGCTCAGTTTATGTCTTAGTTGATTAAATGTAAATAGTTGCCCTGAATACATTTCAGTTGAATAGTTGCCTAACGGAACTGCAATGTAAATAGTTGCCCAGGTAGTGAAGAACCTGATTCAACTTGATATACAGAGCTAGTTTCATCGAATATCAATCACGATAACGTTAGTTCCGTTAGGCAGTACGTTAATTTTTATATAGCCTTAAACTGCTGTGTCCGTACACTTTGCCTGTTGACATTTGGGTTCTCTCACTGTGTCGTACAATGACGGAAATATAAATACGGGATGTGAATTGATACACCTTCCAAATTTATTGAAACACAACATAGTAATACGACATATTGAAATTGAACACCTTCGTAGAACAATACAGTCGCTTGCCTATGCTTTTAGGACTTCTGACGCGTGCCTACGCTCGTCAGAAGTCTTATGGTATTTCATGTACCTCGAGGATATGTTTCTTAGCAACTCACGTTTGAGTTCGTGGTATCTGACTACAGGTCTCAGTTGTGGGGATAAGTTATTATGTAGGAAGGATTCCTTACCTTTCTCTTCTCTGTCTCTCTCGTGCGGGTGGCCGACGTCCCGTGTAAGCGACCTCTTGTTTGAGTGTCTTCGTTTCTGTTGCTTTTCACCTGTCTCTCCTTGTCACTTCGTATTTTTGAGATGACGCCGATTCAAGTTTATTTTTTCCCGTCTACAGCAGGCCGGCCACTTGAGACCTCTAGCCCTTTGTGGATGATAAACTATTTAAGAAATTTTCAATAATAGAAATCTTCAGCCTTGCTGGCGATGTTAGTTTTTTACCTCCGCTGCAAAATAGCTTGATAGCTGAAGCGTTAGCAAGCCACATTGTTATTTCTACTACCAACGTGTGCGTCGCATCTCGCTTAGCGGTTCTTCACGGAGACTGTCTACGCGGTTGTAGCCTCCCAATTTTTTATACTCTAGCCGGCAAACTCTTTGTTTTTAAACCCATTAACTTTAGCCTGAAAATCTCATTTTCTTATTCAGTTTGTTTGAAGGGTAATATGCGGTAAATTGGTATAACAAAAATTATAGAAATGGTTAGTTAATCAAATACTTTGGGGAACCTCTTTCATACTCGAGGCGATCGCATAAAACATACAACAGGATTGATAGTTGCCGACTCCTTTTGTATGTGCGATCTGATATTTTTCAAGCCATTCTTGATGAAGTCAAGTTGAGAATTCACTGGTAGCATTGTATATATATTATTAGGTTATTCACTTGCACTTCTTCGTCTTCAAAGAAGTTATAGACTTGGTTTTCGCACAACAGTTTCTTGAGCACTCGCGCACCACGCACGCCATGGGGCGCGTGGGCGAGGTGCAGGAGGTCGCCGACGCTGTTCTCTTCCTCGCCTCCGACCGCGCCTCCTTCATCACAGGCGCCACGCTGCCCATCGACGGAGGGCGGCACGCCATGTGCCCGCGCTGAAGTCCCATAAAATGTTTAGATTAATTTGTGTAGGGTTTGGATTTGTAATTGTTTATTATTCGTGGTTGGGCCGTTATGTATACGACAGACATGATCTTTATTGGGATCGCTGTTTTACTTTCTAATTTGTTATGTTGGATTTTCCCGAACGTGTTTATCAGATTTTTCAATTTTGTCTCTTTCTTGGGTCGTCAGTGTAGTTGCTTTATTTTTTCTGTGCTGTTTGGGCAGCAAGTGAAGATTTTTCGTGCAATATATTGGTAACATCTGTTAAATGTGCAACTCCTAGGTCTGTGGTCTCCTATTGTTCCCCGCTCTGGGTCGCACTCGACGCGATGCATTAATTCTCTGAACACACAATGTAACCGAGCTCGGACCTGGTCACATTTGTGACCATGAAGCCACATTTGCTATTCTTTATTATGACGCTAAACATGTAGCAGTGTATGTTGCGGCCGCTGTTGCATGGTTGTATCGTGAATATTAAGATGCGCGTCTGACGTTCTGTTGTTTAACGCGAAGTTCAAGCCAAATTTCTCTGAAGACCGGTCACTTTTTTGAGAAGTCATTATCGCCGTATTCATCAGTGCAAGAAATAAACTTAACGCAAATTTTTGCTCTATATAAATTTTATTTAGTCATAGCAGAGGACTATTCTGTTGGGGTTTTATGCTGATAGCACGCGTGCCATGTTAGACTAATCATCGGACACTGTTGCGGGTTGGATGTGGCCTGCAGACCGCAGGTTGGGAATTGTTATTCCAGATTGAATTTTATGATATTATCAGATGTTGGTATTATTATATGTTTCGTCAATATACTGGGAGGAAGAAATGAAAATTTATTGACCTTACTCTTTTTCAATGAAAAATTCATTTTAAAATAAGTGAATGAATTATCAAAGAAATTTCAGTAGGTGTGGTCCTGAATTCAAAATATGGAGACCACGCTGATGTAATGTAAAGTGTTCACTACCAACATGACTCGACTGCAATTGTCTTACGCGTCTTACATTGCTCTTCAAAATTTTGCGTAAGATATATGGGGATTCTTTATTATTGTCCTGCCGTATGTAGTTCACATGACTTTATTTATATTTTACTGTACTGCGGTGGTCTTTTGGTGGGCTTTCTGTTGCCCCGTTATTATTTGGTTGCCAGCATAAAGACATTTTATGAGTTTACTCTTGACCGCCAAAATTGACGGATTGATTTGTCAACTGGATTGTTTGTTGACCTACAATTTGGCAGTTCATTGATTACTTGTGTGATCTACGACCGCTTTAGTACTCCACCCTAGAGTGTTAGATTGAAGCAACCCTCCTTTTGGTAGAGTAGGTATTTAAGCGTCTTGCTAGGACGCTTTAAAATCTACCCTCAGTAGATTTTACATGCAACTCGCTGGAGGTGCATGAGGTCTTGTTTCGAGTACTAACTAATATGCCAGGATAACTAACGAACATGCCAGGGTAACTAACGAACATGCCAGGGTAACTAACGAACATGCCAGGGTAACTAACGAACATGCCGCAAGGGAGTAGGATTAAAATCCTACTCGGGGAGTCGTGACGTTCCCCCGGCCCTAAGTCGACGATGGTTATGATATTATCACTTGCGCTGGTATATGCATGAGTGTACGAGTGATTGTGCACGGCTGTTATTTTAGTGTAAGTTTGGAAGCCCACGCCACTGAAAGCTCAAAATTTGTCATTAACATTCTTGCAAAGAAAGTTGAATAATGGAACTTATGATCTCATTTTAAAATATAATAGTATATTTTAAAATAGTATGTTAAAATATATAATCTCATTTAATAGTATTTTTATTTTCTTGCCGTTCATTTGACCTTGTATAAGCAATAGTGATATTTTAATTTCTTATTCACTGAATACGAATGCTTCACATGCTTTTGTAGAAGGCTAAAAATTGTCTGATGTCCCCAAAATTCTTCTTAGGATGGGAACAAATATTATTTGATTGATTTCGCTATTACCCACATTCGATGCGATTTGCGAGCTTCTTATATTCGATAATTACGAAACAGTACTTGCACATTTAGTTAGTACTTGCACATTTAGGTACTCTACACATTTAGAATCTCCGCCTTTCTTAATTCCAGATTTTTATTTAAGTTTGATTTAGTTTTGTGTGAGACGCACTTTTTGTTTTATAATCCTCAGGACAAAGCAGATCTATTATGCCTGACTACCATCTGAAAGACAAAGTCGTCCTTGTTACAGGTGAGCGAGGGTAACGTTATATTCGTGAACTTGGTAAGGCTCACAGTCGACTTACTCTTATTTTTTAAGTTTTTTTTATACCGAAAAGTTTTTATTATTGATCTTAAAACTTAATTCTCAAGTTCATGTTTGACTGCTCCTGGTTTGCGTGCTCTTGAATGTGTCAGCATCTCAACACGACAACCCGTATGTGGCAGGCGCGAGCTCGGGCATCGGTCGCGGGTGCGCCGTAAGCTTCGCGTCAGAAGGCGCCTGCGTCGCCGTCACCGGCAGGAATGAAGCCGCCCTGCAGGCCACCGTCGACCAGTGCTCCAGCAGAGGCCTCAGGCCTGACCAGGTGATGCTCCAGCAGAGGCCTCAGGCCTGACCAGGTGATGCTCCAGCAGAGGCCTCAGGCCTGACCAGGTGATGGACGTGAAAACTTACACTAAAGACCATTCCATTCAGTGAGATTTTCCTGCTACGAATCCAATAAGGTTTTCGCTATAAACTTAGGTTCTCATTCCTGTTGGTTTCTCATTATTTTCAATTCGCGATTGTTCTATTCCAATAATTAAAAATTTTCGATTAACAACTTCCGCTAGTTAATCGAAAAATTTAAAGTCCGTGCATCAAGACGAATAAACTCCATAACTCATCACTTGTATAGATTGCATCCGATGCAACTCCATGACAGCCATAGAAAAAAATCTTAAGTAAAGTTCTTTGAAATTCAGGACGTCTTCTTGCTTTTATAAAGTTTCTAGCGTGTATTAATTTCCAGATTCTGAAGCTGGTCGCCGACTTGTCACAAGAGGAAGACTGCAAGCGCGTGGTCGCCGACGCCGTCAAGCATTTCGGTCGCTTGGACGTCCTCGTCAATTCCGCGGGTACGAAATTTGGTGACGAATGAAGAGTTTCGTTGCTGTAGGATTAAATTATGGTTGTTTGAAGTTGTAGTGATGTTACTAAGCTAGATTTTTATGAAAGTACTTTCGTGTTATCAATACATCTAGTCCTCTACCTATTAACTGAGTAGATTTGATGTCTTAACATAACATAACATAATGATGTCGGCGCTGAAGAGTAGGCCTGATGTGGCCTGTTGCCGATTCCTGTACTTTTCGTGACGTGTTCACAGAAGATCTAAAATCGTTTCCTTTGACCGGATCTTTTCAAGACTGATGAATAGTTTGAAATGGCTACTAGACTTCCACCGGGTTCGATATGGTGCTAGGCATTTCAAGTCTGAACATATTTTTCCATAGATTCATCTAGTCTGTTCTTGAACGCGTTCATACTCGGAGCGCCAACGATGTAATCGGGGAGGCTGTTCCACATGTCGGTGATTTGAAGCGAGAAGAAATGTTGTCGCGTGGACAAGTTGCAGCGCAGTTTTTTTTAGTTTATAGCAGTGGCCCCTTGTGTTAGTTCTTGTTTCAAATTCTAGTAACCCTTCGGTGGCCTTGTATAAACCATGAGTGTACTTGTATACTTCAATGAGGTCCCCACGCAGACGTCGGTAACTGAGGCTTGGAAGCTTCATAATCTTTAGTCTTTGCTCATAGGACTTGCCCTTCAAGCCCGTAATTATCTTTGTTGCAAGTCTCTGAACTTCCTCTAATATTTTTATCCTTTTCAAATCTCGATGACCACACAACGTTTCCAAACTCTAGATTCAGGCGCAAATTCTTAATTCTGACGTTTAATTTAAACGTCATGTATTTGAATGAAAGTAAATGAATAACGAATCTTTGTTTTCATAACAGCGATTGAATTGCGAATTATATAACCTCTTCATCAGTATTTTGTGATTTTCTTGTAACTTTCTATTTAAAAAATGGTTATTTCTTCACTTTAGCTATTGTTGAAAATTTTCCAGGTATATTGGTCGCGGGGGGCATCGAGACCGTGTCCCTGGATCAGTTCGACCATCAGATGAACATCAACGTGCGCTCTCTGTATCACTTGATGCAGCTTGCGCTCCCGCATCTGCTGCAAGTCAAAGGCAACATCGTGAACGTGTCTTCTGTCACCGGCTTGCGCGCGGTATTTCCTTAGTTAATTTCATGCTAATTAGATTAAGTTTGTTTTGCTTATCACAGATTTACTTTGGTGCCAAATTCAAGTTTGAAATTCTATCGTGGCTTCCTTTTATATCGCGTAATTTACTGTTTATTATTTGCTGCTGCAACAGCGCTAGGTATAAGTTTACGTAGAGAAAGGCTTACGTAAAAGATAACGAACGAGAGGTAGGAAGCCAACGCGGCGGTGTTTTCCTACAATTTGGAAACGAAGGGCAGGAGAAGAAGTGTCTGATAAAAGGGAGATGTCTCCGTAATTTTCGATTGGACGTGTGCTAGGTACAGGTGGTTGTGAGAATTTCTTGCTAACGAAAACGTTCAGCATACGGGCTGCATGCAGTTTGGTTGGCGGCAGCGTTGATGAAGACAGGATCAGAAGAAGGTATTTGGTGGTTTGTCTTGTGGGATAGGTGCTGTTTACCATGAGCGAAGGATAGGGGCTATGATTTAAAATCAGCGAAGGACTTTCTGTAAGACGCATGTAAAGTTCGCCTTTACTGTGCCCAGCCTCGGGGAAAAAAAATTTGGTGAGGTCGTCAGTTTTAGGAAGAAATTTTGAAGGCCGTGGCTGAGCAGTTGAAAGTGAAATGGCAGACAATGACCAGGAGGTGACCGATGCCTTGGACCCTCCTGTATGCGTATATATGGGTGAACATGATGAAAGGCAGCAGGAGGTAGCCTTGTGAACGAATGAGAATCGTTCACGGTCTTTTTAGGCTTTTTTTTACTCATTTCAATCTTTGTTTAAGCTAGGTGATAAATTATACTGCATGTATGGTTTTTTTTAACGAAGCCGGTTAAATAACTTAGACTTCCGACCCCTTCAGGGAAGATTAGTCTCAGAGAGAGGTGACGAGAGCGATTCCTTTTATATGAGACAGTAGTTGTGTCCTGCTAGCCGATCGGTTAAGTTGCTGCTCTGACCTTCCTAGTGGTAGCTAGTAACTGCCGATCTGGCATAAAGCTTTTTGTCTTGCAGTGAGCCCTCTCCCTGACTGAGCTGATTAATTATTTGCCAGTGTCTGTGCTGCTCCTAACTGTAACCGTAACTGTAGAGTGCCCATTTTAAAGTGCTCATTTCTATTGGAATAAACGTGTTTGAAACTTCAGTGGGGAACTGGAAAGTTGTTTTTCCATTATCGATTATTTAAAACTAGCTTTTTAATAAGTTCGTGGCCAGCGTGCAACCTTGGGCGGCCATCCGTTGAAGCTAAGGTAGTGAACGTCCGGTCACAGCCTGCATGATCCAAGTAGCAGCAGAGCTTAGGAGTTTCAATGCCATGTAGGTCGCAGGCTGCAGGCATAGATGAGACCGTAGTGGAGATTGTAAAACAATCCGGAGAGCCTGCTGCTGCTGTCACTGCGCAGGCAGGAGGACGGACCAAGATGAAAGCTTTTGCAACTGCGATCGCGAACGGCAGGAAGACGGTCAAAGCCGAATGACCTTGTTGGAAATAATGCGAGTGTGTCAACGATGAGAGTAGCCGTGAGGTTGGAAAGAAAAACTATTGAAATAAATTTTACAGCTGCACTCCGGAGAGAGATGGGTCGACAGGGAAAACGTTGTAATTGGATATCCCTTGCTGCGCGATTAGAATGACCGAGTTTCCCTGATGAAAAGGATAACACTTCGAATTGTACATCGATTAGTTTTAATGTATTGCGGCGAAAAATTGTAGATAGACATTTTAATAAAAAAAATCAAATTCGTCCTCACCAGAAGACGTTAGTTAGAATTTATTAATTCCTATTTTTTCGCGACCATAAACTACCGGTACTCGATGCCATGAAGTGTCGCTTGATGACATTGTATATTGAGTGATAAAAATACTCAGTATTTCTTACGAGTACAAATTATCCAATCAATGACACGTGTTTACAGTTCCCCAACGTGGTTGCCTATAACGCCAGCAAAGCCGCAGTGGACCACATCACGCGCTCTGTCGCCCTCGAGGTCGCTGCCAGGGGCGTCAGAGTGAACGCTGTCAACCCTGGCGTCATCGTCACCGACGTGCACAAGAGATCGGGCATGACGGATGAGAAGTATGCTGAGGTGAGAAGCTCTCATCGTAACTCAGTTGATTCTAAGAAGGATATTGCTAGCTGTCTTCCTTGTCAATGAGAGTTACTGCTGATCTAGTGGTGTTCGATTTTTCCGACATAAATGATACGAAAAATGGTCGGTCATGCTGCACCAAGTAACTATGTACTTGAATAACTACCTCTCGTTCTGATTCAATATCTCATTGCTCCCACCTCTTGTTGGCTTGAAAATCCTACCGTTAGTCACCAGTCCGTTGGTTCCATAGTCTCTCGTGTACCTACAGTGTAATTATCTTGAGCTTGGATAAGTTTCTTTTTTTGCTTTAGCCTCGACTCGTGTTTAAAGTTCCGTGAACCGTTGTATTTTTTCGACGTCTTGAGTCTTTCCATTGACTCATTTTCTGTGATATTTTTTGCCAAATTAGGCAGAATATAGGCAGCCTATAACAGTACAGTTTGCTATATGCATGCAAGAGATTGATTTCATTTTAACAACTGGAGATGAATAATTTTTCATAAACGCTAGCGCATCCGAATATTGCCGACTTTCCAGTTAAGGACTGCAGTTGTCTAATTTTTTTTTGTGAACTGACAAATGCACAGATGAGCGACGAAAGTGTTAAAACCCACCGTCTTTTCTCGCGGGAACAGTTCATGTGTAATTTTCAGACACGGTGTTCCCAGTTGCAGTTTCTAATGTCTCGGTACACAGATTGTGTGCATCAGCGCCCAAAATGGCCATGTTCTATGTTTGGCTTACATAGTGTACTGAGGGGAGTACGGGACCCCGTAACCGTTGCATGTAAGAGATTCATACTCCCTTTAAAGAATTTATACATTTTCGATTTGATATCTCTGGATGAGTTGCTAGTTGTATCGTGTGATGGTTTTATCTGTGTAGTGAGATTAAATGTATCAGACTTCAGACTGTAATGACGAGAATAGTCGTCATTTGATCAAAATCTGATAGCGAAAACTTGAGCATATGAACTACATCATCGAAAAAAGTATTGTGATTATTGAATTATTAGAGATTCTATGAGAAATTTTAAGCAAGAGCATGTGAATCGAAGCTGCTCTGTGGAATTTTCAAGTAAGATCTTGTGTTGCTCAGTAAAATCAATTGAAGCTGCATTATGAAATTTGAAGTAAAATCAAATATAGGGTCACTCAAATCCAGACACGATTCTCACTATACAGTATCTGGAGCACTCGCGCACCACGCACGCCATGGGGCGCGTGGGCGAGGTGCAGGAGGTCGCCGACGCTGTTCTCTTCCTCGCCTCCGACTGCGCCTCCTTCATCACAGGCGCCACGCTGCCCATCGACGGAGGGCGCCACGCCATGTGCCCGCGCTGAAGTCCCCAAAATGTCCACATTGTTCGAGGTATTTTGGGGGATTTTTTAGAGTCGTTTTTTTTTTTGGCGATCGATGGATGATGATTATTATATGGTGGACAAGATCGTTACATACATAGAGGTCGTTGTATGAAGAGGAGGATTGATGCTCTAACTGGATTAACAACTCAGATATATTGGATTTTATGGACTGGCTTGTTTGTACGATTGTCAGTTTTTCGTCGGTCGTGTGGGGAGAATCACTACTGTCTGGACAAGAAGTGCAGATATTGTGAGAAGTTTCATTTAATAGTTATTGAGATAATTCAGCCAAACTAGATTCGTGTCAACTTCGTTTGTTTGTTTAATGGCTATATATTAATGAAATAGATTATTGCTTTGAATATCTTAGTTGTGAGTTTGCAAATTATTGTAATTAATTTTCCAATTGTGCAATTCGCATCATCAAAATGTTCAGTTCATGACTGATTGAATGAATGCGATGGTGGAAATTTCTGCAGCTTCGTCAATATACTAGTAAGAGAATGGCTATTTATTGACCTCTCACTCGCCGAATAACTCTTTACATTAAAATAAGAAAATTATGAAAACAGTCTTTCTGAGTGATGGGATATATTAGCAATGGTTTTCTAATTGGAATGCAAAATTTTTCTATAATAATTGGAGTTTGATTGGGCGGTAAAGTTATGCGATTACAATAACAGCTGCAATTAGTTCACTGTACAAGTATTTATTTACCTCTCCTGGATAATTCATTTTAACGCGCAATGCAAATTGAATTCAGTGCTTCAACTGTATTTTATGAGCGAGGCTTGGACAACACCAGAGCTACTCTCACATGTATTAGACATGCCGTGACACATCAACTTTGCTGAACTATGTACAAACATCAAAGGATGTTTCATCAAGATAAATATTTAGAGAAAACACATCGTTGCCATGAACTAATTATGACTACCATGGTTAGGTTAGGTTAGGTTACTCGTCAGCTATACATCTTATGTAGTAGCTGACAAGTTGGCAACAAGTAATGAAAGATCCTGAAATCTTCACGCGTCGTCACTTGAACTGCCAGCAACACATTCGTTCAACACAGGATGCCCGACCATGGAGAAAACGAAGTTAACCAGGTTTGTGGTAGGCCTGTACGAACGGCCTTGGGGAATGTGTTCGTAATTAGGTGAGGTCGCGGAGAGTGTGCTCGTGAAGAGGTCAGGTCTTGAGTGTGCTCGCAAAGAGGTCAGGTCTTGAGTGTGCTCGTAAAGAGGTCAGGTCTCAGAGAGTGTGCTCGTGAAGAGGTTAGGTGGCCAGAGCTGCGGGAGAGATGTTGACGTTTTCTGGATAGTCGGCTAAAAAATTCATCGTGCTCGTTGACATTAGTTTGAACGCCTTAAATTGAAAGCTTTGCGGCTACCAAATGTTCTACTTAAAGTTTACGACAAAAAGTGTAATACTAGCCCATGTTGAACTGGGAAAAGATTTGCTTATTGATTGACAAATATATTGCTTCAGTAATACAATGGAGAAAAATAGGGAATAGTTGTAAAAATATGCCGTAACAAAAAGAATAAAACTGTCGAAGTTTTACAGATCAGGAAAGGGTAATTTTCCAGCAGAAATTTTTAGATTGCAAATGGTAGAGTGAAGGCACTACAGTAACAATATCACAAAAGTTAGATTAGAAGGGAAATTCTAGGAATTACTTTAGGAAGGGAAGGAATTACTTTCATTCTAGAGCATTCATAATAGAGTAAGTCAGTACTGTGAACACAGAGTTGAAAATGGTACAATATTTTCTGCATAAAATATACAGACAGGCTTGCAACAATTGTTTATACGTCAATAATTCTACTATCCTACCTCAGGATATTTTGTCGATAATTTTTTTTAGATAGAATCAAAAGTCAGTGAAGTATTACGAAACGGGAATGTAAGAAGAAAACATATCCGGCATGGCCTTGCCTGACCAGTTAAGTCTAATGAACCTAAAACGGCTCATATGATATGTCATAAGCAAAAAATTTAAATAAGAGCTTACAAAAAGGTAGGTAAAAAGCTGCACAGTAATTATGATCACATGACGACTAAAAAGTTCTTGATTCTAGAGTATAACTTGAGTCAAGGAGCTTGCTCCTGTCAATGTCCCGCAGTGGCACTCGTGACGTGTTTGTAGAACGAGAGTTGACAGTCCACGAGCAAAAGACAAGCGATTGACTTCAAATAGATAAAAATATGCTTGAATTTTACAAGAAATTTTCGAGGAAAAAATTAAAGCAAAATAATGAGCTATAAGACTTACACGAAGAAATATCTACATAGAACACTTATTCGTCTGGACGTCAACGTGTGCTAGGAGGTAATATTATAATATGCGGCCAGAAGAAAATATGACGAACAGTATTGCTGGCACGAAATTCTTGCTAGAGCAAGAAACAAATCTGATAAATATATGAATATCAAATAGCCACACTTCTAAAAGCGCCTTACATATTAGACTTTACACTAACGAACAATTGAGGCATGAAACATTATCTCTTAAATTCGATGATATGCCACTTGTGCATTGATTATGCAGCTCAACAATTTATTCTCAATGTTTCATGCATAGAACCGCGGCAGCTCTTTCTCCGATGCGAGATTGAAGGTTTAAATTACCCACAGACCCCGGTGGTTAATTTTAAATACCTGTAAGGTTAAAAAAATTCTTGCTGAAAAGATTATCTGTAGGGCCCAAGAAAGAGACATAAATTAATTCAAAACGCTACCGTCAATGCCACTAACGTCGAAAAAGCACTTATGTCGTCGGCCTTCAAAAGAAACGATAAATTTTCTTAAAACCAAGCCACAACTTTCTAGCGCGATCGAAAAAGCTTCTTAGTTATCATGTGGCAATCGAGCCTAACAAATCGTAATTCTGACCAGTATCATCAGATTTTTATTGACGAGCGGCGCGTGAAGGGCAGTAGCTGCTGAGTGGCGACCTATGTGTCACTGATGGTATGTAGGAAACTATAGCATTTCCAGATCCATCATCAGTTCCCGGAAATCACCAAAGCATTGAAAACCTTCGCGAAACCCTCGTTAGATTTCCATGGGTTTCACCCTGTGCCAGTTTTTAACTGAACAGATGAGTCAAATCACACGAATATTTTCAGGCATTTTTGAATGTCTACAACTGGAAGATGAACGATAACATTTTATAATGACATCAGTTTCAAAACG
Source organism: Hyalella azteca (assembly GCF_000764305.2). NCBI lineage: Eukaryota > Metazoa > Arthropoda > Malacostraca > Amphipoda > Hyalellidae > Hyalella > Hyalella azteca. The sequence goes on from NW_025930981.1 coordinate 39,953, forward strand.
TTGTCCTTGAAGACAACAATATTATGATGAATCAGGATGTATACCATCCACACACATACAATCAACAAAATATATGATTTCATCTCACAGCGAAAACATAAACTTCATAACATTTATCAACATTTCCCACGAGCTGGACCATCAGATAATGTCAACAAGACATAAGCGTTAGGTAAATTCACAACCATGAACGACATAATTATTAAAAATAAATACAAAGTGCAATTAGATAATTAAAGTGTACTGCGGCCAAACACAAATAATGTTTGAAACAAAATTATTTACGTAATAAGTGATCATCCAACACTTTTCTTTTTTCAAACCATTCAATTGAATCACTGGATACGAGCGATCATGATAATAGAGCGTAATGCCTGACGAAACTGTAAAGAGTAAAATATGAAATCAAGTCAAAAATATGGGCTTGCAATTTTTTCTGTTCTCATGAAACAACTCTACGAGCTCGTGAAACTATCAAACACAATACTTGGTATTAATCAATGGCAAGGCACCCAGTTACGTCAAGACGGTTTATCAGAATATAAGAAAATATTAAATAATGCTTCTAAATTTCTCTAAATTTGGTAATTATCTTTTCATCCATTAAATTACCCTCTCTTTAGCCAACGCATACAACGAGTAGAACAACGAGCAATTCTGGTGCATGGTTATCGGAAAAATATTATTCCAATACACGAGAGCAACACTAGCTCTCGTAAGCTGCAACGATGAAACATGTTTTCACTGGAAGGAAATCATCTGAAAGTTGTTTTGGGAAAAACACTAAATGCTAACAATCATGAGTGATGATATATATAAAGCATGCTTGTTTTCCAGTTCAGGGACAATTAGGATGACGCACCACGAACATGCTTGCCGCTTTTAAATTTGGATCCAGATTTCGAAGATCTTTCGTCATCTTCACTGAGACTCGCTTGAGACGTCAGTGCAGACAAAAAGTGAGGGTCAGACATTGATGCCGTTTCCTCGACACCTAAAGCCGGATTGGAATTAACAAGGGAAGAAAAACGAAGGTGAGGTTGCGAGGACTCAGGAGGAGACCGATGAGAAGTAGGGCTGAGGGAGCCGCCGTGGCGCCGGCGACCGTGTGTGAGGCCATGGACCCAGTCGTCTTTGGATGCCTCTGCTGATGCAAGATTACCTGAATCCTCGGCAACAGTAGCGCTTGCCACAGCCTCACGTCGCTCGGTCTGCTTGCGCCGCAAACTTGCCCGTATGGACGACGGGAACGCCGAAAAGAACTCCCTGTAAAAGAATGAACTCGTATAAACTGCTCTTTGTAATTGTTTCAGTATCTAATTTCAATATGAAGCAGATGTTGAATCATGCCTGTTCACGCGGATCAGGACTGATATCAAGAATTAATTATAGATTATGTGTTTTTTCTAAACTCACACAATACTGTTGACGAGACCAGCCTGCGCTGTCCTGTTGGGCAGCACTGGAGACCCGAGGGGCGAGTAAGGCGAGTTGAACGATGCCTCCGATATTGGGGAATAGAAGCATACACTAGGGCACAAGTCGATGCTCTGCCACACAACAAGGATTTATCCTAGATATTATTAGGAAAGATAACAAAATTAAACCGTACAAATTACTTGGTCAATTAATATCTAATTTCATGACTTTACTATGAACTGAAATGCTTATATCTATAAAATTTATGTATCACGGAGTAAGGATTATTATCGCAAAAAAGGTAAAGGTATGAAAATATTTTCATTGCGCAATCATATTGAATTCCTATTTCTCACATGAAAAACAAATGAAATACATTCATTTGCTTCTGAATTGCTCCATTTGAAATGTAGATGGAGCTAATAATCATATGGGAAACCTCAATCTTAGGCAGTTTACGCTTTGCAAACACCAATCATTGATTTGGTTCAATGCTAACACTACATTATAAGCTGAGGAATTGATCTTACGAACATGATGAAAAAATGATAGATGACCTACTGGAAAATACAATAACAGAATTGATGAAGTAAATGAGCTAACATCTAGGGACCAAATTCGGTGAAAATAATAACAAGCGACAACTCGCGTACGTGTCATTGGTTGATTTATTAATGATGATTCAAGGAGTCCTTTCAATGTACCGTAGCAAACGTGGAGCAATTGAGTACTGAAGATCTATGGTTGTCATTGAAAGATTTGAAAATGCTTCGCTGAGTCTATGAGTGAAGAAATGAAGCATGAAACGAAGATTTACAAAGTATTCATTGATTGATAAATAGATGCCTACGATAGGATTCCGGTAGCCATTGATTGGTACAAACGCTAGCGGAAGGAATGAAAAGACGAAGTTTAAAACAATGACTTACTGAAGTCTCCATGGTGGACCTCTGTACTCTATCAGTGAGCTGCTGGTAATAGAGATCGAGGCTGCTGATGTCAGGTGTGCTCTGCCCCACCTCCTCCCGGCGAGGGCGTTCGAAACGTTGCTCTACAGCATTGGCCACCTGGACACAGGGAAAATTTTTGAACCCAGCGACGTATGGAATCAAATCACAATATGCGCCTTGCTTTTAATGAACCATAGGCTGACATTTTCCACATTTTTATTCTTCCAATATGATTTAAAACAAGTTTTATGGTCAAGAAAGCGTAATTTCGCCGCTATTTTGAAACAGACGATTTGTTACTACTTCACAATTAAGGTGACAAGGTACTCATTGTTTGCACAAACTGTTTCCTAATCTTGAGTGATATTTCTAACAAATGTTTGAAAAATATACGGACTATGAAACATGGAGCACCAATATTTTTAAAGTTCTAATAGGAAAGAAATACCTGCATGAGGTCATAGAGTGACATTTCCTTCCTGATAGGCGGCTTAGTGGGTGTCTTGAGGACCTCACTAATGTCCAGCTGCATGATGCTTTTCAGGGCCGTCCGCACCAGGTTCCCGCTGCTCCTGATAACAAAAAACAATGAGGGAAAAACAAACGGACCCTTTCAACAGTGGACGAGAATTGACGAAGAATTTTGCTAAATTTTCGAACTGAATGATGTTCATTCGAATTTGAGTGGAAATTCCTACATAGTGCTAATTTAAAACCATATCAGAGGATTTTCAAATTAATGCCCTCTGAAAGGCTTCAGTAAGTTGAAAATCAAAAAAACAGTAAACAGTACACAACGAAACCGGGAACGTAAGGTGCTTCTTGCTACCTGAGAGGATGGTTGTCAGGCAGGGAGAAGACGTAGTGCGACGTGTAGTAAAGGTTGCTCACCAGATGTGGACACTGTGCCTCAATGATGGCCATGGTGAGCAGTCCTAGCACTTCCTCCTCAGATACTGACGACAGACGTTCGTCTGAAGGAAAATACGGATATGAGCAGTAGAAAAATAATATAAGGTTATTCCCTTCTTATACGTTATTGCATGGAGTCCGTTTGAAACAACATTAAACTTTCAAATGATGGGAAACCTTGTGTTAATAACGCGAGCAGTTGTTATCCTCTAAAATTGTGAATAAATAGGTCTTTTATGTTCCATTTGTTATTTTCTACATTATTTAGGTTTGAATTTTTTTGTATATCACGATTTTTACGAAATATTGTACTTGTACATAAATTTTGTTTGAACAGATCACGGAGCTGGTCTCTGAAACATTTTATGAAGTGTGGTGAATTTACTTACCGTTTTCTTTGCTCGTAAATTCTTGTTTCAAGTGAGAACTCGAAACTATTAAAGTAATACCTGGTACTTCTTCTTAGTAAATGATTAGAGGAAAATTTTTTGTTTTCAGTTCATGCTTCTAGTAGTTGCCTAACCTAAATGGAAGGAATAACCTGTAAGGTCACAATTAGTGCATAAAAACTAAAACAAAAGAGTTTTAGAGCTCACTATCAGCAGTAGAGCCTTTGAAGGATTGCAGTTCGGCTCGAGCTTGCTTTCCATGAGCCTGAAGGAGTTCAATGGCAGCATGCATGGAGTGGAGACGGGCGATAGCGCTCTCTAAGTTGCCCAGGGCGGCGAGCTCCACGACTGCAGCTGGTGTGGTGATCTCACACAGCTCAGGCAGCTGCAGTTGACTGTGTGTGAAACAGGCGGTGCGCAGATGCTTCAGCCGCAGACTCACCAGATCATCCATGCTACCACACTTCTCTCGTATGCGCCACCACAACATGCTGTGACACTTACCAACCACCACACTGAAACGAAAACATAGACGCAAATATTACAAATACCAACATGAATTTTAAAAGTGATAGATTGTTTATCTTTAAATGATCTCAGCGCCTTGCAAATAATTATTGCATTATATCAGACAAAGTAAAACGCTGCCATCCATAAATAATACACAAAATTTATTGTTACGACTTACAAATCAAGAGCATTATATAGGAGATCTTGGAAAATCTTGTTTGTCTGCCAATCAAGGCTATGCCTTCGAATAATGTCCTCCCAGCAATCAACTAGAACGTCGTTCAAGTAGGTTTGCATCTCTTGTAATGGTTGTGATGCGGCCGCTTCCGCCTGCCAGTGATGAAGTCTGGCTGCTACACTATCCAGCACAGGCTGGTGGCTGCTGAAGCTGTTCAGGAACTGCTCAGCTCTGTGTGAAACATAAAAACATCAATTACAAGTGAAATAGAAATTTAAAAAGACGTTTAAAGTAAAACCAGAATGTTCAGCCTCACTATCATTTTTTCCCCATCATTGTAGAGTGAGAAATTATTGTTAAATAAACATGAGATGAAGACATTTTTCGACAGGGGCAGCTTAAAAATCTGAATTCTGTCTTTCATAATTTCTGTTATTTAATTCAATGAAATTATAGCCTATAATTTTTGTTAGTGGTTTGAATGTTCATGTTGGTAGACTCACTCTTCATTGGTCGTGAGCCGGACAGAATCGAGATGAGTGTGGAAATAAGTCTCCTCTTCAATGGTAGAGTCCAATACTGCAGAGACAACCAATATGTGAACTAGACTTTCCTGCAAGGAAAATTGTTCATTGCATGAATGATACAAGTCATAAAAAATTTTTGAATTCATAACCTAAAGCTGCATTAATTTTCAAATTTGTATCTTTTGTATAGAGCCTCATTTGCAATTTTCAATTTAGTCTATTTTCTGCATAAATTCTGGAGGCCGCTTGTCTTCTCAGCTGCTTCATTTCTACACCCTGAAAATGCTCAGTGATGTGCGAAATACATTGCCTGATTTTATGAACCTTATTTGGAGCAATTTTAAGGCTTGTTGACCCTACTATGTACCATACTATACCAATTATTAGACAGCAAGATCAACTAAACTCTAAAAATTGTTAAATAAAATTGCATTCTTCTCAATCAATCTCAATTTTAAAATGTAAAAACTTTAGCAGCAACTCCTGTTTGGGATAAAAGCATCTTACAAAATGTTGAACATGATAGCAAATTTTGTGTTTCAAATCACGAAAACAACAAAGTGCTCATCAATAAGCAAATCCTCATTTCAAGATCAGATGATCGTTATATTACCTCCATGGTCTCAAGGTAAATGTCATTGATGGGTATTCTTGTGGTATGCAAGCCAACACCTGACTGTCTTCCATGCTTCTCATCTTCATGGTTGCAGCCTCCTGATGTACCACGATAGATGTGGCTATGACGTACCAACTCATTCTCCGTCAATTCATATGTGATGCTCTTGCCACATCCCAGACTTGTAAACACTCTTTCAGAAACATGGAATATTGTTTTAAAAGGCACTCCATTACTTAAACTTTATAAGTATAAGTAGTAGGTAGGTCAAAATTTTCCTCAATTTACATATTTGAATGATAAAAAAGTGTCAGTTGAAAAATGGGTAAAATGGGCTTAAATATACTCATTTCTAAACTGGCTTGATACTTACCCTAACTGAGAAGTTTGATGCAAAGCATGACATTCTGGAAAGACACAGACATGATTAAATTACAAAAAAATTGATAACCTATTCCAAATGTATCTGCATCTTGAGTATAACTTTAATCTTACTGGTCTGAGGTCTCAGAAGGAGTAACCTGTAAAATTAATCTATTCTCAATAGCTCAAACAACCAAAAATATTTAGGCAAAGATAAAGAGATAAAATTCAGGCACTTACTTGCATTTAATTGAAATGACACAATAAACAATTATAGGGTAATACTAATAAACAAAGGATTTTAATGAAAAGGTCAATTTCCATTTTGAACTCTTCATCAAAAAGCATCTATAGAGCAGAGAATTAATGCCAACTGGAATTTGACTTTGGCCAGCATTAGAATGACTTGGCCCATAGGAAATAAAATGAGAACAAAATCATAAATGTGGGACAGAGCCACCCAACCAGTTATTAGCTACATGAGAAATAAACATAACTTATGACAGATCTTCATATACGGTAATTGATGAATTATATCAGTTCACTCTGCTATGCAATCAATTTGACTTGCTGACACAAAAACATGCATACACATGGCAGTAAAAATAAGAAAATAGAAAACACACCAACAAAGTGTTGGCTGAAGACTTCATGGCTGTCTAATGCATCACTTGTAGGAATGCAGATCCTCCACTCTGGTTCTCTCCATACTTTTAGCTCCTTGCTATAATGTTTCTGTAAAATAAAGGTTCAAACTGTAATAACAGAAGACTAAGCAGAAATTTTATCTAATAAATAACATACCCAGGTATATACTTATTTCAATAAAAAATGAATTTATACTTCCATAAATATTTTTCATACAAGCTTTTTTATTAACAAAAGAATAAACAAAGAATTAACATAATTAGGCTCACCTTCAGATGTAGAAAGAAGGCATTGTTCAGTAAAACTTCATTAGTCATATTTTGCTCCTGCATCATAAAATTCCATCCAGTTCTGGCATTTTGCTTTGAAGAGGTAAAACAAAAGTTCAGTAAACCAAATGGAAAATTATACCTGATATAAATGAAAAATGTAAACTTTAGTTAGTTAGGAATCAATACAATTCAATCTCAACTGCATAGAATGGAATTCAATCTTTCGAGGATAACTCTCATTAAGCCAAGCAGCTGGCACAAAATTGAATGCAGGACAAAATGCAGGAATTGAAAAATATCATTCCTGCAGACATGAGAACTCCTTGAACATAGATGACATGGCTCCTGGTTCTTAGAGCACTGTGATCTTTTTACAAAATTGCCAGAAAATCTAATTCAACTAAGAAGCCACTTAACAGCAAAATTTGATTTACAGAGTTGAATGTTTTAAGTTGATCATGACTTTGACTAGGCCATTCCATGACATTGATGTGATAATCCTCAAAACATTTCATTGCCATTTTCCTTGTGTGCTTCGGATCATTATCCTGTTGAAAAACCAAGAAAAAGTTTTTCCAAGAGAAAGTTTTTCTGCATCCTTCATTCTGCACGATGTTATTTTTGATAATATCAAGATATTTTTTTTATGATTCCGCTTACTTGAATCAGACTTCTTGGTCCCCTAGCAGATGGAGAAACTCTGAAAATAAGATTCTCACCCCTATGTTTAACTGTGGGGATTGCGTTTTTTTTATTATTAGCCTCATCTTTTTTTCTCCAAACATAAGCAACATCCATATGCCCTAATATTTCTTCTTTAGTCTCATCTGTCCACAAAATATTGGAGAAAAATGAGGTTGGGGAATTGACATGAGTTTTAGCAAAAATCAGATATGCTTTCACATACTTTTCTGTTAGCAAAGGGGTTTATCTGGGTCAACAACCCTTTAGTCCATCGTGACGCATTGTTCCTTTACAGTTTACAATGTTTTTCTTGATACCTTCAAAAGCATCCAAATTTGACAGAATTTTGTTGCTAGTGATCCTAGGATTGTTGCAAATGGAGCGTATTATGTTTCAGGCACATCTAGGGGAGATTTTTCTTTTTCTTCCTTGACCAACCAGGTTATCCACAGTGATAAATGATTTTAATTTTTTTATAATGCTCTGTATTGTAGAAGTAGAACATAAATTTCTTAAATATTGCTTTATATCCCAGCCCTTCTCTGTGAGAATTTGTAATTTTGTTTTTGAGATCATTAATAAGCTCTTTTTTTCTTTGCCATCTTCAAACTTTTAGCAAAATTTTAGCTTTTCCCTAAATTTCAGAAAAAAAACATTATTTTCAGACTGTACTGAGAAAAATATTACCATGTTTATAATAACACCAAATTTTGCAATACAATTATTGAGTATCTACTGCTATTTTCATTGCCAGTTCTTCTTAAATATCAAGATAAATGATCAGGAAAAAGAGGGTACAAATATTTATGAAAAGAGGGTAGGTACATTTGTACATTATAATGACAACCTTCCCTAGAAGAATGAGTTGTAAATGATCTTTATTGTTCTTTAAAATTGGAATTGATTATATTTCTGAAGGTTGACCATTAAAGGGCCCCCGGCAGAAGGGGTAGGTATGAATAATTTTGGGCACACCGCACAAGTGTACTGTCAACTGGGTCTACTCGGGACGGTTTTGAGCATTTTCGATAATAACTTCTTACCATGAAACATTTCATAAACAAGTTTAGGCTCATTTTATAACTCTTTGCGAGGGCTATCGAATGGCATCTTCAAAAAATTCCATATCTATTTGTAAGGTGCCAGAAGCAAAAAAAGGGTGTCCCGAGTAGCCCCATCAAACGGGGCTACTCAGGACACTTGGAATAAAACTTCATTTTAAAATATTTGAAGCATGCAGAGTGTACTCATCCATTACTAACAGTACTCTGAAGTCCTCCTCTTTCATTGTAGATGATGTAGAGGTAGAATAAATGACATTTTCTGTGATTTTTACTTGTTTTTCCTTTATTGATATGATATTACCATATACATTGATTACCGTATTATTGATGCAATGTTACCGTATTATTGATGCGATATTACCGTATCCATGAACATGCCATTGAGCATTTACAACAACCTTGTCCACTGCAAGCTTCATATCAGCAGCCTTATAGCATTTTTTCTGCATCTGTAAGCTTACAGGAAGGCTTGTAATTTCACACCATTTTAATTTGGTTAAGTGAATTTACTATAAAAAAAAATCATGAAAAACATAGGTACCTGAAACAGAAAGGAATCTTTTAGTGACAACCATCATATGTTTTGCAGAAATAAATCATAGTTTAGGTCAATTACTTTTCATTCTATGATGCCTGGTGCACAATTCTATATATGACATTCTATGCACAATTTTGTGATGACTGATGATGCACTAATTTTTTGATAAGTGAAATTTTTTTCCCCAAGCGAGGTAAATGTAATCAATATTCTTTGTTTTTAATCAATTTTTTCTTAACTGGAGCCTATGCTTACTGAGGTTCTACTGTAAGTGCGTTTTTGGGGGTGTCCCAACTCCCGAGTAGCCCTGCCGTGTGGAAATGGCTGCCATTTTTTTTGGATTAAGGTATGTAAATTCTGCAAATAAAGTTTTCAAGCCGACACCTGGGGCCATACTTTCAAAACTCGTTAAGTGAACATAAGGACTTAAGCTCAATTTTCTTGTCTATGATTGGTGGATTCTGCTTAAAAGGCCGTCAATGATTGGCTGATGAACTTACGATCTCTTAACTTTTTTTGAAAGTATGGGTCCTGCGTGCAACTTTTATGAAAGTAAAATTTTTTAATACGGCAAATATTTTTTTACTACAGACCTTAGCAGAAGTAACTTTTCAAAATAGCATTTTTTACCATTTTTTTCAGGAATTTTTCAAAGCTAGTATATGTAGTATTTTTTGACTTCCTTTATACTACATAGGTATAATCAAATGGGGTAAGACAGGATCGCAGGCTTCATGGGGTAAGAAAGGACCAGCCCATGGCATGCATTCTAATTGCACTGAATCTAATTTGACAAAAGAATATGTTAAGAGCAATCATTGCTTGTCATTTCAGTGTTTGTTTCAACCCTCTTCTGCAAATAATGAATTTCTGGCTAATTTTTAAAGAAAACCTATGTAAAGAAGGCTCACAAAATAGTTAACCCTGTTTGGGAAATTAGTTCTGTCTAATGACAAAAAAATTTTTGGCTTGGTTTGTGGATGTAGGCAGGTAACCTCAAGTAATAAGCAACATTTGAGACATTCTAGGCATTCCTACCTTCTACCATCACTGCCTGACATATATTCTAAAATGGGGTAAAAAAGGACCGGACATGGGGTAAGACGGGACCACTAAATGATCCTGTTTTGCCCCACAAGTGGTCCTGTCTTATCCCACAAGTGGTCCTGTGTTACCCCACAAATGGTCCTCTCTTACCCTACAGTTCATCAAAAGTAGTTTTTAAATGAATATATTATTGTGCAGTACCGGTACATGGAGTATTTTGGCCGAAATTTTTATCTTTTGCTCAAACTTCATTATAACTTGTTAGCTGTTTTAATTAGAGAAATTTAGTGCACTATTTTAAATTGCATCAAAGGGATGGATAAAATAGGGATGTCTCTTCCCATTAGTGAGCTGCAGAACTATGTGCAACATTGGTTGGGAGAAAAGTCATTGTGTGAAACATGAAAAATAATTATGATCACAACTCTGTGAGAGACCATGAACTATGTTTGAAGAAGTGCACCACAAATGCAGTTAGCAAGAAAACATATGATGTATGAGACTAAGTTATTATGCATTGGTTTTATTACCAATTTGATAAATTTTTCAAACAATGACATTATGACACTAATGGAATATACATGAAGCATTTAGCAGTGCTCTACAATGAACCAAAGCCAACCCACTATTACTATGCTTAACAAAGTTTTCTCATGACAAAAACTCCAATGTGACTGATATTAGAGTTGACTTCCCACAACACAAAATAGTAACAAGTGGTTGTTTAATCAAATAATGTGTTTCTAGATGGATAATATTGAATATCAGATTTGTACTTTTATGAAAAACTTTGTAACATAAGAATTACCTGTTGGTCCTGTCTTACCCCATGCCTGGTCCCATCTTACCCCAGTGGGGTAAGATGGGACCAGCTCACTTATTTCAATCTGTACAGAAAACTGTGTTGGATGCAAAATGTCTGAGTAGTAGCTTAGAAGCCCATTGCATAAATACACCTTGTGATAGGTTTAGGGTTTTTTAGTTATTCATGGTATAGATGCTACAGGCTTGTTAGTGATTTTGGTCCTGTCTTACCCCATCTGACTATACCGTAGGAAAAATGTTGACGTTTACGCACCTATATTTAGTTTTGCAATATTCCAATTAGTTTTGGCTGTTTTGCTACTATTACTAAAACAGTTTTACGCCGTGTCGGAGGACTGTCCCGAGTTACCCTGCCAGTCCCGAGTAGCCCCAGTTGACGGCATAGTGACAAACCAGGGTTGGCAATGATTAAATCAAAATGATTAAATCAAGTGATTAAATCACTTGATTTTTTTATAAAAAAATCATGATTTTTTTGATTTTTTTGATTTTTTTGATTTATTTGATTTTTTCATATATTTAAAAATATTGAGTAGCAGTCTTTAATTTATATTGAGGTATTGTTATTCAAGGTTTAGTATATATGTACTATGAATGACAAATTGGTATATAAACTTGTTGCCTTTAGTGTGTATTAGGTTCCAATAAATGGAATTTTTTTGGTACAGAGGCATCAAGAGTGCAATACATTGTACGTAGCTAGCAGCTTAGCTAATTCTTAAAAGGCTATAAGTAGTCTTAACTATTTGACTATTTGTTATATATTGATTACAATATACAATTTAAATGTGTTAGCTAGCTTATACAGGGTGGGGCAGAACTGATTAAACAGTTTTGAGGCAAAATAAAAGAGTAATGGAGGTACATAAAGAAGAAAGTTTATTTTCCTCATAATTAGCATAACATACCATTTAAAATACTTATGTTTTGAAAACAATATCAGGAAGATGGGGTTTGTTAGCTGCATCACACTGTTGGAGTTGTTCTCGGAAGTTTCCTACAGCACGTTCACACATATGGCGAGGTATGGCTATGGCCATAACCTCTGCTGCAATAATCTGTTCCCTTAGCTGTGGTAGGGTGTGAGGGCGACTTCTGAACCCCTTTCTTTTAGGTGTCCCCAAAGAAAGAAATCGCAAATGCTCAAATCAGGTGACCTCGCAGGCCACTGTAAATCACCCCTCAGAGACACCAGACCTACAGGAAACATGCGTTTCAAAACATTGAGTGACATTCGAGCTGTGTGAGCTGTAGCCCCATCTTGCTGGAACCACACGTCTCTCAATGCTTCATTTTCAACAATGTTTTCCATCATGGGCTGCAAGAAATTTTGCAACATTGCAGCATAGCAATAGGAATTCACTGTCATGGTTACTCCCTCCTCTGACAATGACTCCAACAGTGTGTTGCAGCTAACAGCCCCCATCTTCCAGATATTGTTTTCAAAACATAAGTACCTATTCTAAATGGTATGTTATGCTAACCTCTAAGAAAATAAACTTTCTTTTTTATGTACCTCCATTACTCTTTTATTTTACCTCAAAACTGCTCAATCGGTTCTGCTCCACCCTGTATATTGAGAGGTTGATAATTGATATTGTATTGACCTTTTAGGTAATTAGAAAGATTTTCCACCCTAATATGAGTACGGTATTCTAATTAAAATATTTAATTTCAATCTTTGAATATGTGAATTTAAAACTAGAAACAAAACAATTACAATTATAAGACTGCATATAAAATAATTAAATGCAGTAAATGGATATAAAATATTTGAATTGTGCACATGTTTATTTCAAACAGTGTTAGCTTTTCTCATAACTTAAGTCTACGACACAACTTGAATTGGACACACACAGATCGTTCCAAGCTTTGTACAAAAATTGAAATTTGCTTAATTAAAAGCCTAATAGCTGTTAATTAAAATGTAATTTAGTAGTGTTCAATATTCATTAGTGTTCTAATTCAAAGCCGTGTTGTATCCCAATACAGCTCACACAGCAAACAGAATTTGAATACGTTGATGTCGGCATTACCGTACGTATCAGTTAAATTTGAAGCGCTGACGCAATACGACTCACCACGTGTCGAATATTACCACACACAGTGACGGAATATAGGGATTTGGTAGGTTTCCATTCTAAAGGCTTTTTAATAAATATGGCAACATTTTGTGATGTTTCATCATTGCTGACGCGTAGTGAAGGGTTTTGAGAGTCACGTGAAGGCAACAGAACTTACGTAACGCATACGTTTTTTTTATAGTTTTTCATTTCTTGATGCGTCCTTAATGTGTCGGAATATACCGCGTTTACCCTACTTTGCTTGTCTACTTAATTACTTATAGGACTCAAAAATGAACTTGAGGGAGAGTCTAAAAAAACTCTCTGCTTTGCCACTATGGATTAGGCATCAAGTATGGACTTGATGGTATATAGGTATATCAAACAGCCTGACCTAGCCTGATTGACTGATTAGGCCATAGTAACAAACCAGAGATTTTGTAGAATCAGTTAATTTTTAATTTCCTCATTTACTCAAGATTTAAACAATTTATTATGTATGATAATGCTGGTATCCATGATACTTTGCTTGTCTACTTATAGGACTCAAAAATGAACTTGAGGGCGAGTCTAAAAAACTCTCTGCTTTGCCACTATGGATTAGGCCTAGATTACAAATTGAAAAATTAGGCATACTGCATTATGAGAGAAGAAAAATCATGCTTATGAACAATTTTCAATCTATAATAGCCTATTTACCTAAATTTTCCAAAAATCCTTATCTCATATAGGGCCAATCTGCCAATGTATGTGTGTGTGTATGTATATATATGAATATGCATGTATGATCTTATATATAATTTTTTTTCATTTCAATGTGCAGATTTTCCTCAAGCCATTGGGGTAACCACTTTTCTTCAATAAATAAATAAATGTTGGTCAACAAATCATTTCATGAGTGATTTTAAAAATAGTATTTTTTTTCATTATTTTTTAATAAATGAATTAATCAAGGGCTACTTGAACAGGTAAAATTAATTACAATCATATGAATTTTCATCTCGTATACAAATTATAGGTGGCTGCTTTGAACTTTGGAGCGATTTTTCATCAACGAGTTTTTGATTTTGAATCATATAATTTATTCGAAAAAATAATGAATGCACACAGCTATTCTATAGGGAAATTTCCGTTCACTGCGGCGGTTCTAGCCTCAAAGCTCTCAGCTCTCTGAGCCTCTCTCACACTCACAGTCTCACATACTCAAAGTTTTACTTCTGCAACCATTTCAAGGAACGAAACGAAGTAATACGATGTCGAGGTTTTCAGGAGACCGCCACAATCCGCAGTAACAGAAAACCTAATACCACCAATTCCAACAGAAAACGAAACGTCAAAAATGACTGCATATATTTATAAATTTTCATCGCAGTGAGTTGAAAATATCATGCAGAATAATCATGTAAAAAAAATTTTTAGAGCCTAAAGACATGATTCTTGAAAACAATGTGAATAATTTGCTTGATTTCTTTTAACTCTCTTCAACCTTTCATTACTTGATATTCATCATACTAACGCTAATCATGAACTATTCGGTCGGTAAATTCTCTGTAGTAGATTCACAAATTTCGGTAATGATCCTGTAACTTTTCAGTATTGACACATTGTTTAAATGAAGGAGTACCTAATAAAGGTGACGATGGACTTCATTTTTGAAAAATTCTAGGCAGGAAAATAGCAGCATTGCGATTAGATCTAAGCTCTCATCTTTCCCATGGTAATGCCTATGAAATACCAGATGACTTAGTTACCTCTATAAATTCGGCAATAGGTCAAGTTAAGTTGTACTTCTATTCTATTATTGGTATCGGCATTTTTAAAACAGATTTAATGCTCATATTTCGACGAGTTGTTGGTCGGCAAGCATATCTTGTGTCTACTTAAAATTTCAAACGCCTATGGTTTCATTTCACAATCTAGAACCTCTTCAACTTGATTAAATTAATGGAATGAAACGAGAGTTGCGTTTTCAGTTAAAAATATTTATTCATGAATACTTCAATGCAGGTGGCACAATTATGAGTCATGGCCTATTGCTTCTTATAATACAAACCTAAAATAAATTAGTTTTTATAGATCTAATACAATGAACGGAAACAATTTAAATTTATTCATCAACATTAGAAATGGTAAGAAAGTAACTTTATCTGCAATTTGTGTTAAATTTGAAAGAGTAATTAATAAAAAATAAGATCGCATTAAATAATACAATACTTAGCTCTTCGACATTCTCAATAAACGACATATACAGAATAACAATCATTTAAGCGCTTTTAGTTGTTCCAGAAGAGAATCTATAGTAATCGTATCGAAGCTGGTGGATGTGTCGACAGAGTGAGACTCGGACGCCAGAGAGTTCCTTCGTGGGTCAACGGTATGACCGCTTCTTGAATAAGACTGAGTGAACGGCTTCCCTCCTACGGCATTAGACATTTCCCTGCCTCCTCTCACTGATATTCTCGTTACTGAAGAGGGTAAATTCCGATCGTCGTTGTCGGCGAAACTTTCTGATGAACATCTTGGGCGAGAATAACCTAAGTTTCGCGGTACACTCCTCCAAGACGATGTGAAGTTTGGACTGTTCAATGATTTAGATGGACCAGCTGGAGCAACAGAAGACTGAGCAGGTAGAGAGGAAAGGAAATCAGTGAAGGTTCCTAGCGTACTAACAGCATGGTGTTTGCTTTCACTGCGGTCAATAAACCGTTCTCGTGACGTTTTAAAATTTTTTATCTGTGGGACCGTTTCACCTCTATCACTTTGCAAGATTCTTTCGAACTCCCAATCACTGACAATTTTTTCGACGGCGCATGTTCTGCGAATATTGCACTTGGTTTCAAGAGATCGATCCGTCCCTTCGTAAGCCTTCAGTAGGCCTGGGACGTCCCCGCTTACTATAACGCTTTTCTTTATGCCTTGGGGAAGCGATGCTGTTTGCGGCATAGCGGTAACGGGTAGGCGAATATGAGGATGCTGCTGAGGAACAATATTACGAGAACAACGGTCTGGATAATCGTAGGAATCATCAAATTCTGAGAGATTTTGGTATGAATTCCGGAGATATTTATTTCTTAAAATTGGGGTTTCATCCGTGACTTCAGAGTCCGAAGCATTCCCGCTAGATTTGTTTCGCGTAGAAAGACTGGCACTTTTCTTACTGATACTCCAACCCTCTTCTTGTGATGCACTAGACTCGGACTGGCTAGCAACACCCGGCAAGTTTATGCTTCGGTGAAGAGGCTGTTCATACGTATACTTGTTCACAGGATGTGGGAAGCGCTCACCTCGACCAGGGGCCGTGACGCTAACACCACCATGAAGTTCATTGCCTCTGGTTGCAGTCAGCCCAGCATGCTGACGCTGTGAGTTACGAGGGATGCCAGGTTCAATGCGGTATCCAAAACCAGGTTGAATAACTTTAGAAGCTATTTCCGTATTCTTAGGGCGTTTATTTGAGGCTGCTTCAGGGGAATTTTCCCAGTGGCCGTCGCTAGAAAATGATCGAGCTAAAGTTGGTTCATTGCAAGCGTTCCTGGGGGTAGGAGGATTGGTTCCTTCAGCCTTCGGCACATCACCGCCATTTCTGAACGAAATATTTGATGAACCTGATAATAAATGACGATTATTCGAAGGAATTGTTTGAATGCGACTTGTGACACTTGAACTTGGTGAATGAGTAGTAACTTGAGACCGCTGGGTTGCTGCACTCGTTCCTCCTTGAAGAAGCGAGCTGCTATGATGTGTATAAAGCGGGGGGATACCAAGAGTGTTTTGGCATTGGTCTGCACGAGTGTAAGTTGAATGCCTGTAATCTTTGTCCACGCCAGCACCGATAACAGGAGTAGAGCCAGGAGCTGTGCGCCGATGGCTGGCACTAAGCGACGGATGACCGCGGTACACTGTAACGGTCTTGTACTCTAGTGTTGGAGTAGCAACGATGCCTGAAAAATAAACGAGAAATGTTGCCAAATAGCCACAGAAAATTCATTAGAATTCAAACTTTAAACATTTTAGGGAATCTATCTGAAAATTGCTGAAAGGTATTTCATGTTATTTACAAAATTTTATTAAGTATTGAAGGACAAAACATATATTCTGAAAAAATTAATAATAGTTACCTGAACTCCAATTGACAGCATAGCAAATAAATGTTAGTATTTAAGCACAAATAGTTAGCTGCTTGGTTGAGGTAAGCCAGCTAAAAAAGTTACATTCGCGTTATTTTCATCGAAAAATTAGCGCATAGAAAATGATTTCTTTTTAAAGATTCATAGCAAGAATTGAGTAATGTTGAATTAGCAACACCCGGAGCCCAAAGCAAATGCCAAGTTCAGTAGAGAGGAAACATTCGGTATTGGTGACAGCCAATAGTGCAATGTGTACGTAAATGTTTATTTTAATAAAAAGACACATGAGGGTTAGGAAAGAAAGAGAGACCGTACTTGTATAAATAGTTTAATGCCATGTTTCAACACAATAAGTCTGTATACGTATCTTGCCTATGTTACAACACTTGTCTCAGCTCGAGTCTAACATGCATGGAAGTTTCCTGTAGAGAATTAGTCAGAATAGAAGAATGATCACACTTCCTCTCGCTGAAAGTAAAAAGGTCACTACGAGTTCATATTTAATGCATTACATTACGCATGTAACGAACTGCCAGTGATGATTGTGCTAGGTAAGGTGATCTCTACATGAAAATCCACGCATGCAAGACATGATTTCAACGATCGCACTTGGCTGGAGATGATCAGAGCTGTAATTGTGCTTGTTTTCCCAAGGCAAAATCGCATGTTAGCTGGATTCACCGACGATGTACATCTGAAGCGGAGTTTTATCAGCAGCTGAACAAATTAGGATATCTATTAACAAATTCTTAAATCGTACTTGAACGGGGTTAGATTTTATGTTGACAAATTCAATGGGCCAATCAACAAAAAACAGACATTAAATTAAAAATTTATATTCCCGTGCTTGTAATTGAAAAATGTAATAATAATTAGTCTCTTTCCGTGATCATTTGTGAACGGAGGTTAATTTTGAAAACCAGTGTATCTAAGTACGGAAAACTGGCACACAAGATAAAAATATCGTCAATAGCCGAAAACGATTTACATTTCAGCCTATATTTCTTTCATCATCGTAGAATGCTAATAACCTCTACGGTAATGGCAATCATCGGATCCTTGCGATACAAGACTAAAGTTTCAATTGTTCTCAAACGAGTACGATAAATTCGATGCATCGAAACAGATCGTAAAGAGGAGTTACTCAGGAAAGTGATGGTTACCAGGAAATTTGAACAGCCACCGGAATATCGACAGGGCGATGGAAAAGTAGACGAGAAGGAAACCTCGCTCGAGATTTCTTTACTAGGATAGAGCTTTGTCTTGGCTTGATAGCCTCAAAAGTTATTATTGACTTCGTGAATAGTTTAATATTGTGCGCAACTTGAGGATTATAGTGAGCTCTGTCAGGAAAACACACTTCAGTAAATTATGTTCATGTCAAAATTAATGCTGAGAAACAAGATCCTAGCAATTCCTGCCATTTACTCTCGCAAAAATTATCGCATATAAAGCATAAAAATGTTTTCTTGAGCTTCAAATATGTAAATTATTCTATGAACAGAGAATTTGCCGGTCAAATATTTAGGGCTGTGAAGAACAGCTACGAGCCGAAGCACAGTTTCACTTTACAGACAACATGACTAGAGTTTAGAGTTTTTAGTTTGGCACACAATAATCAAATACCACGAAAACATTATAAGCATCAATATTAAAGATAACAATAAAAATTACAGCTAGACAGAAGCAACAGAGCGTTCCTGGGAAAGAAGGGTTGGATGCTGACACTAAAGGATGAGCATAACATTTACGCACAAAAGAGATGCGTTTGATTATTTTTGTGCAAAAATATAGCCAAGGATGGGCGGCTTAGCTAAGTTATGTGTTGCTGTTCAAGGTGGTAGTGACAAGCATCTCGCTCGACATTAACTAACTCAGTTTTTGATGCATCAGAGTACAAGAAGCTAATCTTCATAAATGCAAAGCTCAGAACACCGATCAAATATAACGAGAGCATTCGTTGCCCCGCGTAGAATTTCTGATCGGTGTTAAACAAATGTAATCAAATACTAGAAGCTGAGCTAGGAGATGCACAGGAAAGCATTGTCTCCACAAAGAAGCCTTATTGTAATTCTAAGATTCAGCCACCAAATGAATTTTGTTCCAGAAGGAACCAACAATCTTTTTACCAACATAAATCATAATTTCAATACAACCAACAAATAGAACTTTAAACACGTAAGAAAAAAATTAATTTGTTTAAAACTGATTGGGAAGAACGGCATAGGCCGTCCAACCGACTTAGAACCGAAGAGTGCGTTCGGAGTATAGTGGCTCCAACCTTAAACGCATTGCTTCTATCCTAACCTAAAGAGTCTAGGAAAAGTAGCAGGGACAGCACAGAGAACACAGTGTGACTCTAGGCTCGAGAAGAATGAAGAGCATCAATAACAGCCGTAGGAGCTAAAACTATGTACAATAAGCGACCTTAGAGTTACACATCTCGACACGTAAACGCCTCGCGACCAACTGAGATAACTCGCTGCCCCTCAAACCATACTATCAATACAAAGCAAATTAGCGTTCCAGCTTAACGGTCACAAACAGAAGCGCGACAGAGTGCATTTGTATCGAGGCTTCATTGTCCTTTTGTGAGTTATTGTCTCAAAGTTGCATTAAAACGAGTGATGGCCGCCAACAACGCTTTCGCTATACGCCAATAACGTACACAAGGACAAGAGACAAAAGTTCTGGCAAAAAATCCTATGCTTCAGAAATTGGTTTCAGTTCTCACATTACTATATTTGGATAGTCAACGAGCAGCGAAGTTTGTCGCAAAAATATTACACAAACACCGAAATTGTCTCATTTGACGTGAGCAAGCCCAAGAACAATAATTAAGGGCCCTCGAGCCTGACAGACAAACAGAGTGGCAGTCGAATGCCGTCGACAACTTCTTTGAACATACGATCAGGGGTAGCATGTTAATATTATTCTCAATAACAGTATAGTTACCACGGGACATTTCCACATTTATTGCCTTCAAACACCAGAGGGGTATATTCTCGCGATTTGAGTATAACTAAGAAGGTCATGAGAAATAAGTTTCCAGAAGACGCCACAAATTGATCGCATTTCTTACTATCAAAGAACGAGATCATACATAATACTAATAATAGAGATTCGAAGCAAAGCATTGTCAGGGTAAGGGCCACGCACGGCTTTAGGAAATCCACGACCAAAATAAAAATGAGAGAATTGAGATATTGCACGCTGCTCGTACATAATGCAGTCGCTCTAATGAAGAACATCGCACACAATTAGAGATTCATTCGGTGTAATAATAAGCCATAAAATTGTGGCAGAACAGCTTGGCATCGTTGAGGGCAATATAGGTTCGGTCAACGCCAGCGATGCTTGGTGGATGCTTGGGTGGAAAGGCTTCCTAATATTTCCCCATTTAAGGTCGACATCGCATAAGGTAGCAAGGGACAACTAAAGCGGCAACCTCAACGAAAGCATTGGAAAAGGGCCTTAGACTCTGAGTAAATTTACGGAAACTGTCTAAGCTCAAATAGTTTTTTCTCGGAAAGAGACGTTGCGGCTGAAGACAATGATGTTCTACGTAGGATAAAGCATTATATAACTATATTAAAAATTGCAGTCGAGATTTTAAAGGATAATTAAATATCTGTCATTTCGATATTCCTCCCACTGAAGAGCCAGGAGCTCACGTTTGCACTTATATCTAACACCACATTCATTCTAGCGCCACGATGTTCAATACGAATAACCTAACAGTAACCTTATTAAAATGAATCTCATGAAAGCAATTAGAGAAAATTAGATTTCAACAACAGTTTGACAAATCGCGTCTTCATAACACTAGTATAATAATATCAAAGTGACTCTTTTTCTTTACAGATTAGACATGAGCAGGAGCAGCCGACGAGCAAAAGTGTAGCAAAGGCGCTCAAGAAAAGTACGGCATGGCATTAAATCGCCTCAGACACTTTTGCACGCCAGTTGTAGTATTACTTTGTATTCTAATCAATTCTAAAGCATTGAAGTGCTACGCAATTGTATTAAGAATTATCAACCAACGCCGGGATCTCCATGTCAGATTCTTCGTCAAAAGATTAGTAGAATTGTAGACAAGAGGCGCAATGTCGCGTTGAGGATGCGTAGTGCGTATGATGGGAGACGCCGTTTGTGCTGCTCCGGCACAAGTTATCAAGTGAGTCTTAAAAGGTAGAATATATATCATGGTGATGAGTTGAGCGATTGGAATGTCATGAAAGCAAGATGAAGAGACGATGATGGCAGAGAATCAGCAATGGAGTGTTTTGGTTGAGCCTTGTAGAGAATGCGGCTGATGTTTATTGTATCCAGTGTTGCTTATGTTGCCTCCAATGCTGCCGCTCATACTGCCGCTGATGTTGGCACCGCTACCTCTCTTGCCTTCCGAGTATCGGTGCTCTTCTCCCCTCCCGAAGGTGTTGAAGGTCTTTCCGGCGCGAGGGAGTGTCATACTTTCATTACCGGGGTCACGATCTGGCCCTCCTCCGGGAGCGGTAGCCAAGGACGTGCTGCTGCCGCGGTTCGAGAAGTTCTCACGGGGCTTCCATACCGGAGAACCTTTAGGAAACGAAGATTAAGGAAAATCAGTATATTTATTTCACAGCATTAATTTTTATTACATGCGTGAAATCAAATATTATGAGGTCCAACAAAACAAAGAGAATAATCTTCATGAGAACGCTTTCGTAAATAATGGATTCGAGTATGTAATTATTACAGAATGAAGAATAATATATATCAGTGGAGACGGGACAGGTACCTGGTTTGCTGTTGCCCTTGGACTGGTAGCTGCCAGGAGTGTTGGAGGCCTGAATGAGTTTGGCCTGAGAGCCCGTGGATGCTGTGGACAGCGTTGACGAGGTCGACAATGAGAGATGATTTGGGGTGCGACCTAGCGTGGCTCTACGGCGACTTTCAGCGCCACTCAGGATATCATCTTCTTCCATGTCCGACCTCGGCACCGAGTCTCGTCCAGAAGCACCTCTCTGTCGGGAGCTGCTGCGGGAGGATGTGTCTCCTCCACACAAAGAGGTGCGGTCGTGAGGCCGATCGCCACCTGAACTCCCACGACCGTTGCGGTAACGCTCTCCGGAACCGGGCGCTGCTCTTTCCTGGACTGATCTTTCAGTGACACTCGATCGATCACTTCGGTCGGAACGATCTTGAAAATGATTGTTGTTAGGCCGATGACCAAGCTCGGTGTTACTGGATTGATGTTGTTGATACTGTTGCTGTTGTTGCTGATGCTGCTGCTGCTGTTGATGAGGAGGTGGAGGCGGCGGTGGAGGAGCCAAGTCACTCTTGGTAGTGGAATCACTTTGCTCGTCTGAAGAGATTGACGGAGGGAGGCAGCACCGCAGCGGCAGCGAGAGGTTGGAGGAGGAAGTGGAGTTTTTGGAGTTGCGAGGCAGTATTGAAGGATTCAGTGCCGTACTTTTTTTTAAGTTGGAAGCGAATGGTATCAGTGCTAAGTGATGTGCGGTGATGTGACTAAGCAGTGTAACGAGCCTCAATGAGTGAGTTCGAGCATCATCGAACTGAAGAGAAAAGTAATGACGCTTCTACTAATTCGTTAGCAAGAGTAAATTTAAATGAATTGAAATACATGCATTTTGCACAAACGAATTTATTTGTTACGCAAAACAAACTAAGCGAAAACTGGTATACGTGAAGTTGAAGGTATACGAACAAAAGTGAAACAAAATCACAGTTATTTTAACTTGATGTTAGTGTCCTATGCCCAACATATGCATTACACTTAAAAAAATGAATGCGTACACAAAGTTCATGGAAATTGTGATGTTACCAGGCAGCTATAACAAAACGAAAACGATAAGAAGCAGATCTATAAATGCGATGTAAATCATATATCAACGATACAACTGTACTCATCGTCAGTCAACTAATTACTATCAAAATAAAATAATGCAGGAAATTTTTTTCCATAGCTAGCCCGACTGTGTGTACGGAATTAGTTGCGCAATTCAATAAGCAGGATAAATCGGGACGATGTTACCAGAATAACAATACTGAAGAGAGTACCATATATTAGCTCAGTACTTGACCACGAGGAAACGACTCACAGGCCGCGTTAACACAAGAAAATCACGTGAATAACAGCAAACCTCGAGTGTTTTTATTACATTATCATTGGAATAAGTGGCAAGAAGGTGGTATAGTAATAACACGTTCTTTGAGCGCAGCCATGGAAAGTTTTCTTCGAAATGAGCCGAAAATATGTTCCTACACTGACTTTCAACCATGAAGTCCTACTGAATAAATTTTATAACAAAACGGTACGAATGAAGAAAGCAAATAAAAACACAGTAACCTACAAAAACGGAAAGCTTAGCGTGCAACCTTTACACCAATGTAATAAAGAAGTATTTATCAACGACCATTTTATACAGAGACTATCATGAAGATGAGGCAGCATAATTATTGTTCATTAGTCAGTTATGCTAAGCATTTGGAAAGTTATTTCAGCACACAAATTTCCGAGAGTTAACAGAAAACATCGTCTCCTCGTTAACTGCTAACCATTTAAAAATCTAGTCTTTCATAAAAGTTATTAGTGAACAGCTTCACAGAGAACAATGCATTCATAAGATGAGAAGTTTTTTGTTTAGTTCGGAAAAAGCTTGTTTTGAAAGGGAAAATTCTCAAAGAAAGTTTTCGGAGACATTTTGATAGATGTAAGATTTCCACGAGAAAAGTTTTCAATAAATTATTAATCATTCAATGCCATCAAGAAGCGGCACTCAATATTAGATGGAACTCACCGGTAGCATCGGACCCTGTCTTGCCCCAGTTCCTGTATGCCCCGTTCAGCTCATGTTGCTGCTGCTGCTGGGGGAGATGCCCATTACGCTGCACCTCATGCCCGTTATGGTGGGGCTCGTGCCCGTTGTGTTGCGTCTCTGGCACGTTATCGTAGCTCTCCAAGTTGCTACCGTAGTCCATGACGCCCGTTGAGTGTCGCTGCAGGGACGTTGATTGGTTCCTGAGGGAGGAATAAGGCTTGTGAGGAAAATGAACTTCCATTGTGTGACCGTTTACGACTGAGAAATAAGTTAGGCAACTATCTTAGGCGAGTTACGAGTGTATTTTATGTTATAAGATCCAAGCGGTAATGAATAAATTACCGCATGTATCTCAATAATATGGCATTGATGGACTGCTGGCCTTTCATTTGATAAAAAAAATACTTAGTGGGTGACTATTGGAACATTTAAAAGCCAGTTTCTGAAACCACGAGAGAAAAGCATGTTTGAATCATAACATTATCAGTATACGTTTGTTATGTGGCTTCTCACATCTGCTGCTGCTTGCGGCGACCTCCAGCAGAGCGGTTCGACTGCAGGGTGCTGGTATTCATTTGCCTACTGCTGCTGCTGCCACCACCGCTGCTGCTACCGATGCTGCCACCACGGCTGCCACCGCTACCACCACCGCTGGCGCCACTGCCACCGCCATCCTTATCACCCGCGGAGCCCTTGTTAGGGATGCTCATGTTGCGTACGGACTCGCGGATGATCTGACGGATGGTCTTCAGGAACGCGTTGCGGAACTCGGACGTGCTGTCAGTGAAAAAAATTTTATTAACTTGACATAATAGTTTGCGAATAAAAACGTAAACTTGAAGTAACTTGGTCGTATTGATTCTATAATAAATCTCAAGACAAGCAATTTGAACTTAAAATTGAAGAAAATACTTCCGTTTAAATGAAAACTAAAGCTGAGAATTTCGGGGACCAAAGTATGCATATAAAAACTTAAAAAGTGCATCGAAATTATTTCAATGACGTCACTACACAGATTTTTCATTCTCTTAGTTGATCGAACAAGAAATATTCTAATTACCAATGACATATTCCAGTCAAAAATCCATTTTCCATTATTAAAACCACACTTCATTTACAAATAGTTAAATATGAATCGATAGCAAAACTGATAAAATAATTTCGAAAATTTACTCAGTAATATTTGATAATAATCAGATTTATTCAAGTTGCTTCATATTTATCGTCTGCCTCATTAACTGAACATAACTGAAGATTGTGTTTCAGGAAGCGAGCGTGTATTAAGAACCTGTTACTGAGGTGATAGACTTTCTCTGAGCGTCGCTGCAGTTTTACAATAATCAGATTTATTTTTTTCCTAATTCACTTCATATTTATCGTCTGCCTCATTAACTGAAGATGGTATTTCATTAAGCAAGCGTGTATTGGTAACCTGTTACTGAGGTGATAGACTTTCTCAGAGCGTCGCTGCAGTTGGTTCTTGAGGTGGATGAGCTCCCAGAGGAAGTGGCTGTCCATGTCCTTCATGGACGACGCCCTCACCTGCACCTCCGTCACCGGAATCAGCACCTGGTACCTGATGATCTCCACCTCCGCCGAGTTGTTCTTGCCAGACCCGCCGCCCTGTGGATATAACGATAATCTCTTCATAAATTCAAATCAAACGGGCAATGCAATTCTTCCCAGACCCGCCGCCCTGCAGACACCAACGAGAATCTCTTCATAAATTCAAATCACAAGGGAAATGCAAATAAAAATATCAATAATATCCTGCGCTAAAAATATGAAAAAATTAATTATCATGTGTATAGTGGATATAATGGAGATAAAAATGAGGAGATATTCATCAGATACCTTGAACAGATGGTAAGTATAGATTAATCGCATACAACTCTGAAAAATGGTGAATAATGTTAATTGTACATAACGTTAATTGATTTAAAAGCAAAAATAACTTGATCCACGAATTCTACGCAAGCCGTAATAAGCTTTCCCTTGAATCGTCTGAATATATGGCTGTAGCTGTTAACGCAATGTGTTGTCATAACTATCATTTTATCTTCACTATGAAGTGAAGAAAGACCAAGAACTAATAGAATGTGAACTGGAAAAATAATGATAAACATCACAAAACTGACCATGAGCTTCTTCTTCTGTCGTAGTCTCTCTTTGCAAAGGAAGACTACGGCGGTTTTGAAGACGAAGCACATGGCGTGGAGTTCGAGTCCTTTCTTTATCTTGCCCAGGAAGTCAGAGATGTTGAGCCACTCCACTCCACCGTAGTACAAAAGGTCTCCCAGCGACAGGTCTACGGGCTGTAATATTGAAGAAATTAATATTTATTGTTCATCATTATCTTGGAAAACGACAAGAGAACACCAATCGCACGGCTTGATAATTAAATCTTGAGTTGGAGATAAAAAAAAATAATTCTGGTCGTATATTGAAATGTACGTTTGAATTAAAGTAAATTCTATTGTCTGAGTAAGCCTACATGATGTTAAAACCCAGTTCACAGACCAGCTGAGCAACACTATACGACAGTCCCTAATAGCGGTTTTTGATACAACGCTCATGCAAACGGCGGCGCGCTTTTTGACCTTTTATTATAACAATTGGTTCTAAGAATACTAGGAATTGGCATGCAAAAACTTAAACCAAAAATCTTCCTCGATAGCTGTAGTGATTCATGTCATATTTACATAACTCATCAAATGCATCACTGAGAACGAACGATACGTGCATTTCTGTACAAATTAGAAGTGAATTTTACAGTAAAATTATTGTGCGATAATTGAAGCCTGATAAGACAGGCTTAGTTTGAGAACGAATTCATATAATTTGGTGCCTTCAATCGTGCATTATGTCAAACTATTTACTGCAATCAGATAAAAAAAATAACACATAATGACCAAACTTGGCGTGACTACAGAAGAATTTGCGGTCAGAATGCCGGAAAACGTGCGCGGTAAAATGACGCAATCGTTTTACTGCAAGGTTTTCTGGAGCTTGAGCACACATGTACGAGGTTAAATAAGAAGCATGCAATCGCCACAAACGATTTTGAAAATGAGACCAAGTGCGAGGGTGAATTAAGCAAAGTTGAAGAGTACTAGTGTAAGCATTAGTATTGCTGGAAATGAAATGAACGTTTACCTGGTCAGCGAAAAAGACCGGAAATTAACAACAGACTTACGCTAGAAAGCTGTTCATATTGAGCAGCTAAGGCTGGGGCGACAGAATTAGTTAATTTAGAGAAGTTAAGTGAAGTAGGTTGCAACGTTCAAGTGAGGATAAACATAAAACACATGTAAAAGCAACAGCGATGGCCGATTAAGCCGTTATTATTAGAGATTACTAAAGACTTAGAATCCACCCAGTAAAAATTTACAGACGTGACAGCTTCTGATTTGGATTACCAGAAGCTGGAGCGACTCTAAATATTGTTGGGGCATGCAATACAAGACATGGGTTATGAAACTCAACGAGAGTGCACGAAAAAAAACTGATATTCACTTTAGAGGACTCCACCTGTTTGCAAGCCTTCTGGTGCTGCCTGAAGAGATGGTCGAAGATGGCCCCGTATTCCTCGTGGATCCTCTGCATCTCGTTGATGTGCTCAGCTACCTTCTCCATCACCATTAACGCTTCTGCACACACAACACAACATATGAACATTTATGAGCATATTTATGATCTGCGAGCATTGCGGCATCAAAGAAATATGGTGTGTAACAATGCGTTCAATTACGCATTGTTAAATTTATTTGATTTGCAGTGTCTTACTTATTTACTATTCACCATTATTATTTACTACTTATTTCAGGTCTTACTTATTTAATATTCATATAAGACGTGCACAGATAAGCAACTCTGACAGCAGCAACTCGATTAGAAAACAACAATTCAAAAGAATGAAGTGAAATTTATAAAATTTAGAACACTTTTAAAATCAATCTACCGGCTAACATATCGAAATAAGCTTTGGCTTCTAGTGAATCGCCAGAATTACGACTGACACGAGTTAGACTGTAAAAAAGTGAGCTCTATTTCTTAAAACGAATTGAAATGAGTTTACTAAAACTACTCGTTCGTAACAGTTTACTAGAAGTCTCACTAAAGCTGCCAAAGCGCTAAAACGTCGAAGTGGTGCTAAACACCTGTTTTTTAAGTGGAATCCAGAGCGAGATGCACCTTTTCAGAATAGTACGAGTTTATTATAAAAATGTGAAATAAGATTCTGTCCGATTCTTGAACTAATCTGCGAAACCCAAGTGTGCAGAAAGGCTGATTGGAATGGGTGAAAAGTCTAACTAAACATAATTGAGAGAAATGACAGATACGACATGAGCGAAAGACGAAGGTAGCATATATTCGAGCACGAGGCTGCTTGTCTTCAGCGTTGAGATATTAATAGAGACTACCGGTGCATAAAAAATATTGATATGTGTGGTCGCGGTGCCATGAATATCATACAGGCAGGAGGAAGAGAGCGACATTATAAGCAATGGTAAGGGCAATACAGGCCTGCTTATGGGAGGACATGAGCTTAAAAGTTTCGTGTAGAATTAAAATTATGTGGAAATAAATAAACTTGTCGATCAATCTCAAAGAGGCTTGAAATTTTTAAAAGGAAATTAAAATAGTTAATTGGCGCTCAAAAATTGAAGTATCATTCATTGTGCATCACATAAAAAATTAAAAAAATTTTGATACATCTTGAAAAATAAAATATCTTGAAAATTAGAGACAAAAAAATCTCGGTTCCAAGCAAACAAAGCCCGAGAACACCAGAGGGATAAATTAATTTAGCGTGATCAGGAAAACTCAATTCAGTAGCTGATCGCGAAACTCGGTTCAAAGATGTGGTACGACAAACCCTGGGCTTAGACTACAAAAGAAATAGGCTAACTATGCAGGCAGAAAAGTCTCACCAACGAGGTGTCTGTTCTCGTCAGTGCCAGGATCCGTGAGGTTCTTGAGCTGCTGTAGGAGGAGCGGATACTTGAGGATGCGCTGGATGGGCTTGATGAGGTAGGACTCGAGGGTCGCCGAGTGCTGCTGACGCGGGTTACGTGACGCCAAGAACTCCTGCAGCGCCTGATTGCCTTCGCCTGCAGAGGTGAGAAGAGCCTGAGCACATTTCAAGTTTTACAGCGAGTCCCAAGTTAAATGAATTTAAAACCACGCTGTTTTTCGGTGCTTCACTGAGCACGATGAGAAAACTTCTTATAATTATGGGCAATTTTGAGCGTCCTTTTGTAATTAAAATTTCATTACCCAAAGGATAGTGGTCTTATTTGCACCTTCCATGAAACAGCAAATAAAGGTTTTTCAGGTAACGATTTCAAAATAACTTTTTGTTTTAACCGAAGCAAAACACTATTACTTAGAAGCTAACAACAATTTTAATCGACCGAACCGAAAAAATGCAGCCTCGTTCAACTCGCGCGAAACACACTGTATTGTTAGTCGCTCGAAAGGAAACGCTTTAAGGCTTTCCGTTAGGCGCATTTGGCCACACATTCGCCGCTGGAAACACTCAAGAAACAATAGAGATACCAACACATTTTTTTACACCGGAGGCAAGTAATTAACGCAAATGAGCGGCTGTTTAGGGACAGTTAGACTGCTGTGGTCGACGCCGCTGCGTGTTTCAAGACGTGCTGGGGGCACCCTACTGAAAATTATAGCAATGGAGTCGACTAATTTGCAGTGATTCATCGACCATAAATTAACTATTCCCGGCTTCATATGGCATAAACGGCGTCGCCCATGGAGAACTTAGTCTAGACAAATGCGTAGTGTACAAGCAGATGTTGAATACAAAGGGATGAGAAAGCAATACGAAGCTTATTCGTCCTGGTACAACATAAGAAATTACGATAAAACTAAAATTATTTTCTACTCTCTCGTCAACATATTCTGATTACTCACTGGGATGCAGAACTTTTTGAGCTTTTGAGTGCGAGGCGCAGAATGAAGAGTAAAGCTTGAACTGCGACGCGTAGTACAGGAAGGCGCTGGCGATGGACACCAGCACGTTCTGCGCGATCATATAACAAATGCCGAGCATTACGTGAATGTCATGGTTGCGGCTCAGCTGTCAGCAATACTCGAATATATAAACGTGAATCTTGTTTGGGGAGAACACTTTTCTATTTGGAAAAGTAAAACCTATACCGTCTTCGGAGATAATAATCAAACCCGGAATCGTCTTTGGAGTAAATCACCAAAACCGGTATCGTCATTGAAGGACATCACCAAACCCGGGATCGTCTTTGGAGCATGTCACCAAAACCGGTATCGTATTCAAATGACTAAATCGTTTTATCGATAGCTTATCCCTTTGTAACAATTTGCGTCACAATTATTCACTGGTTTTAACTTCAGTATCCATAATATTTCCCTGACAGAGAAGATGCGAGTTTCCGATACCCTTGCCTGTCTAGTCCTGCAATCTCAGACGCTGATAAATCGACGGCACTTGCATTAAATTTCGGAACTGGTCCCCTGTGCATCAAATTTATCGTATTCGAGAAAATCATCCACGTCTTCCATCTAATCCCTAATATAATTAATTATAATAATTTCGTCAATTAAATATGTAGTGGATTGAAAATGCTCATAGTACTATAATATATACTAGAGACAGCTCGGCGTAATTGGCATGACTGACGTTTCTGCGGTACATGTCATACGGCCGATGGTATATTATATATGATGTCCATTGTTGCCTTATGATTTGTGACAAAGTTGAAAATGAAGACATGACTACACGGGAAAATCTTTCTTAGGCATGAGAGAGTGGCAACGTAGGGATTAGATAGAGTGCAGCCCATAGCAAATGTAGGGATAAGATAGAGAGGTAAGTGGTACACAGTGCAAGTCTGTTGCACAAGATTTGAGGGCTGCACACTTCGCTACTTAACTCTTATAAGAGGATTTATGAAGTCACCAATACCCAACATCCCAAATGAAGTGTATATAAATGATCATAAAAATGAAATATTTCACTTTCAATACATGATGGACTCAAAGCAATTTCAGCTTCCAAGTTATAAAAATTTACTTTCATCAACATTTAGTACGGTGGCAACGATGCGAAATTTGTATATGAGCTCCAACACATGAACGATGTTATGCGTGTTGTTTTTGATTGAATGCGAATCAATGTGATAATAAGAATACCTTTCGGCTGGAGCAAAAGTTTAATAACGGAACATGAGATCTTTACGACCATAAGCATACTGTTGTTGCAAGCAACTCTGCATGTGCTGGGTTTCTAAATGAAATATATGTGAATGAGAAGTACACGTACAGGTTCCTGCTAGTATGAATTGCAAGGCAAGACGCGCGACCAAATCGATTACGGTACATTCAGAAAAAATGTAGACGAATAAAAATTGTAAGAGGTCGATTGAAGCCACGTGTAGAACTCCACTATAAACGATCTAATCTAAAATTTATTCATAGATGACTTGCAGGCAATGACATGGGCGAAAAACTTTCGCTACGAAGGGTTGATTTGGTAAATTAACGTTGTTTTTTTTTTTAAAACGCTTGAAACGATAATGTTCTCACTCGGAAATGCCATTCAGAGATGAGAAGTATGACTCGAAACTTGGTCGTGATAGAAATATATTTATTTTAAGTGAATTTTTCGTAACAAAGGGAAACAACTTTTAGATGAGGAAATTAAAAATTAGTATCAGATGAGATGGATAAAGGAAACCGAACCTTAAACTCGTAGGGCTGATCGAACTTCTGGAAGTCGGGCTCGATATCTATGGCCTCTCTGAGTGCCTGCAAAAAGAGCCTCTGGAAGGCCACTATTTCCCTGATATTGCCGAAGAGCGCCGTGACTTCGGCTGAGGTCAGGAAGGAGGCGTTACGGAGAGGCTCTAAGTAGTTCTCCAGCAGATTGTTTAGGTGCTGAAATGAAGGGAAACAAACATCGTAATATACACAGGAAAAATAATCAAAAGCAAGTCAGCTCACGAGCATAAGCACACAAAAGAAGGGAACAAGTTATTTCAAATAGGATGACGATGAAATTATAACGGATCATAAATA
This sequence comes from Hyalella azteca, assembly GCF_000764305.2. Taxonomy (NCBI): domain Eukaryota; kingdom Metazoa; phylum Arthropoda; class Malacostraca; order Amphipoda; family Hyalellidae; genus Hyalella; species Hyalella azteca. The sequence continues at coordinate 71,985 of NW_025930981.1, forward strand.
TGATCTTGCTATGAATTTTCAACGCTTTCTTGCCTTTATATAATTTCAAACACAAAAATTCCAAATAGCAATTAAACCACAGAATTTGTCTTTTTGGATAAATAAAATCTTCCTGCGATGCAGGCCTCGAAGTTTCGGTAGAAGCAATTTGGCATCGACATTCTCCATGTGGACCCGTTGCAAAACGCAGGTTCTACAGACAAAATTCAGAATCAGCCTTCAATTCACCAATGAATCGCTAACGATTGATCGGTGTTAGCGATGACTTTATTTTTATGCAATCATGCTACGCAGCAAGAAGTAGAGGCACCACTATAAGCCATCAATTGAGGTAACGCGTGAAGAATGTGAGGGCGCGAGACGCCGCCGTGCAAGAGCCTAATTTAGTGACGCTTACCTGCAACCAGGTCAAGGGAGCCAAGCTTCGCCGCTTCGTACAAATTCAACAAAACATCGAGAGACTCGATGAATGGATTTTAGCGTATAAATATATCGTGTAACTTAGCTGCAGTATTAATGCAAACAGTAATGATCACTTAATTGGATCAACCTTCACCTCGACAATGTAAGATAAGTAGGTGGCACGAATTATTCACGAGTAAACTTGAATGTTAAACCATTTATGTACTAAATTTAATACGATCCCATGTTCTTATTCAATGAATGATAGACCTGCAGACAATACTCGCAATAAACGAAATATTAGTGAGACACAGGCGAAGCTTTCAAGCATAAGAGTTTGCATGGAAGAAAAGCGCACATTGATGAAAAACGTAATATAATAAAGACACAGGCACAGTGACGTGTTCATAGATTACATTATTAAATTAGGATCTTACCAATGAGGCAGTTATTGTGGTGGAATAATCTTATGTAAATTTTTCCATTTTGCGACATCAAAAAGCAAAAAAAAAAATATAATTATAAGTTGAAACATCAATTAACTGAAGAAAGAAAGCTGAGATTTTCTTTCAATTAATTTTCAGCTACCTTTATTCTGGAACAAACTTTATTTAATTTTTCTAGAAATTATAAATTTCTGTGTATTTGGAACCAAGCAGCAAAAACTCAAGTGTCATTTGCGCTCTGCTTGACTTCACCGCCAATTCTTGGCCGGAAGTAGGAGGCCTCTCTTTGTTCCTTAAAAATGCACGACAAAGCAGCGTTCACAGTGCATGAATGAGGCAACCAAGTGGCGTTCATTCTTATTCACAATTCGTATTGTGGCTGATGCCAGAGTTCAAGTAATCCCTAATAAATACACAATCTGAAGTTTGTTAGTGAAGAAATATTCCTTCAAATATCACACAAAATTGCATGATCTTAATTTAAAAACAGCCATAACAGCATAACAATATGAAATTTTATGGATTCTTGGAGGTGAACGTCAGTACCTTGTGTCGACGTGAAGAGTAAAATAAGGAACATTACCTTTAAAACGTTACTGCATCCAAAGACGTACTCGCATCACAAGACGTGCTCGTATCACAAGACGTGCTCGTATCACAAGACGTGCTCGTATCACAAGACGTGCTCGTATCACAAGACGTGCAATATCATTTGAAACAATAATGATGAGCAATTCAAGTCTTGCCGTGATTGCTGAATTCTCTTAATGGTATTAACAAGGCGATAAGCAACAAAGCAGAGACACAGCGAAAGTGTTTGGTGAATGGCGGAAGACCGCAAACACACAACCATCGCACGATTAAATCGACGTAAAAAACATAGCGTTCATCACAACCCTTCCTCGCGTCGCTATCCATACGCTCCTTAAATGGTAAGCACAATCCTCGCTTGTAACGCACCTTTGCTTCTTAATAAATAAGAAATGAGAAATTATTTTCTGAAGTCTGCGCAAGTATTTTATGAGACATGAAAATTAGTTAGAGTAGCTAAAGCAAAAAAAAAAAAAAAAAATGCAAGTGAAAGATAACCAAAGCACAGTTGTACTCGTGGAAAATTTGTACTCGCGAAAAGAACACTAAGATTTACCAATAAAAAATGTTTCTATAACATCAAGTAGCTGAGAAGATTTTTATGGAAGAAGAAGACGATGCAAGAAAATGTTGTAGAAAGAACAGCTCTGTTGATCAGAAATTTTGTCTGGCGAAGCTGCGCCCTGAGGCAGAGCGTGACGGCGCATAAGCTAAGGCGTTGAGGTGAGAGCTGCATTATATTATGCCACGCGACGCTTCAATTATGCATTATATTATGCCACAGTGCCACTGCATTATATTATGCCACGCGACGCTTCAATTATGCTGTGCAACGCGCAACAAATAACAGCGCATGGAGCCTGCTAACCCACATACAGATGAAAATTATAGGAGTGATAGAGCCGGCCAGGGATGATTTTTGACAAGCTACTAGCGAAACAAGATCCTCAGTCATAATTAAAGGCTTATTTAAACTATAAGGCGTAATTAACACTTCACCACACTTGAGAAAGTTAAAATGTAGTAGAATTAGGAACAGTAACATTTAGGGCAACCAAATAAAATAAAAATAAATCAATACTGCTGCCGATTGCTCTCACGTGATCGTCTGCACATACAAGGCCAACGGTGACTTAACGAACACTCTATATTAGCTGTGGCTAAATGTATTCTCTTAGAAAATATAAAAATTAACACCGTGGTAACTGTCCTATTTGTGACACCGACCTTGACATATTAACGAACTCACTCTATTGGCTGTGGCGAAATGTATTCTCTTAGAAAATATAAAAATTAACTCGCTGTAACTGTCCTATTTGTGACACTGACCTTGACATAGCTGGCTTCGGTCTCGACAAGTTCGGCGAGAACTTTGCGAAGCCTCTCAGCGTGCGAGAGCTGACGAGAGGGCGTGAGCTGACTCTGCGAGTGGCTGGAGGCAAGGCTCCCTGTGGGGGAGTTGCGGTCCATGGGGACAGCCCCTCCACCCACGCTTCCTCCACCTGTAACGAGCAAAATAATATTCCTTGAAAAATAATAATCAACATACTCGCACTTCATAAACACTCAAAAATATTTATAAAATAATCGGGTCGGCATTTCAACACTGTTGGATCTCACAAAAAAAAAAAAAAAAATCGAGAGCGGCCGAGAAAAAAAATTATATTAGTTTATTCTTTGTAAAAAAGTGAGAAAAGACGAGAAAAACGAAAAACTGATTTTAGTTTAATTGTTTAGGTAGTTTTTACCTGCAGAGCTACGTCGCTCCATGTTGCTGCCGGTGCTGGCCCGGTCTGTGTGGCCCAGCATGGTCTTCATGCCCCCACCGCGGTCCATGTCACGCTCCACATGTCCCCCCATGGGCCCACCGCCGTGCCCCTCCCGGCGGGTGTCGATGGGTGACCTCGAGCAGCCGCTCAGGTCGCTCGTGTTACCGCCAGTACCAGCCTGAGTTAGCGTTGATGATTATTTAATAAAATTCACGGTAGATTTTTAGAGGATTCAAAATAAATTATCTTAATTTGCTATTTTGGGAGCATACAAGTTTTGAAATTGAAACGAGACAGGCTTGCCATTTATGAGGAAGATTACCCAGCGATTCACGAGCGTGGGACACAATAAGTACACAAACAATAGGACTTTAGAATAACGTATGCATTTTTAGGGCTAATTTATTTATTGCCGATTGAAGAAACATGTCAAGGTAAGATGTATCCAGAAAAAAATGGCGAAGCAAAACAAAGTCAGACGCTAGCAGAGACCTCGAACTTTCTGAATGCAATCCCCCTGATGAACGTTGAATGAAACCGTATTTTTAGGGTGCAAGTTTGCAGCAGCTGTGATAGGATCTCAAGGTAGAAACTGTAAACTGTGATATGCGGGGAATGCACTCGATAAATTCCGGAGTCATTTTACCAGCGCCCTAAAAGATGACATGGCCAACAATGGCAATGGCACGCAGCGGCTCGACGCAGCTGGTGTTTTGTGACACCGCCGATATACGGATTATCGCTAGCGAGCTAACCGAGCAAGGGTTTAGCGCCCTCACTCAACGGTCACAGTCAATATATTTCCTCGCTCATGATAAATTAATGAAAAGGTTGCTTCCAACGAACCTACTCTCACCAATAGATAAGAGTCACAACAACTGAATAGTGTGTGAGTTTTCTACATGCCACATAAAACGTTTGCCGACAGCATCTTATATACGTCAAACGCATGGCAGCAAATTCAAGTTAGCTCATGAAAGTAAAAAGTGAAACATGAATTAATTCAACAGAATTTAATTTCAAATTTCAAATTGAGTAAGTTATGTGCATAAACTGTACATATTGGTCGCCTGAAATATAATATAGGTATGTAACAGTGTGCAAACGAGAACTGGAAAAACAATGAATTACGAGCATCACGCGAAATTAAACAAGATTGCAAGCGTGAAGTCTCCTTTCACATAGAAAGCGAAAATTAGCGACTGCAACTAATGGATTTATCCATCGAATAGATAAACGAGGTGGGTGCCGTCATCGACAACAACGATCAACATGATGGACAATGTTGATCTACTGCAACAGAAAGCAATGAAAGCAGTGCGTGAAAGATCGTAAATGAACTTCGACACAACAGCCTCCGCACTTTTTAAAACCGACTAATTTAAACTCTCCAGCGAGCATTGTTCCCTTTCTATTTCTTTGTACATGTAATCTATGGAAATGGTTTCATGGCAACCGTTTGTAGGGTCAAGCAGGAGATTGATTCTTAATTGAGTTAGTTGTAATAGCAAAAGAAGGAGCCTAACGACGCTGCTGTAAGACAGAAAGTTGGATTACATGGAGACGGTTAGTAAGAATCGGCGACAGGCCACATCAGGCCTACACTTCATCGCCGACATCACTATGTCCCAGTGAAAATTTACAGACGCGGCAGCTTCTGATTTGGATTACCAGAAGCTAGGGAGACTCTAAATTTTGTTAGGGGTTATGCTATGCTAGTCAGTCCTGCACCAGATGCAGGCAGCCTCACTATAGAGGAGACCGATCCATGTAACGGTGCGTTTGATAGCCGGACGCTGCGTTGAGTATATGTCGGGGCGGCGTCTTCCATCAATTGGTCTAACGTTCTCATGTCATATTCTGTCATAGAACGATGAGATGATCAATTTTAAAAGCAGTATTTACCAAGAATTTTTTTAGTGTTATTTATTTAGAATAAAGAGTGAAGAATGGCTAAGCGATTAGTACGGTACTAGACATACATATTGTCTTCATATTACTCCTTGATGGACTGAAAAGAACACCTTTTCTTTAAGAGCCTTGGCCGATGTATATTTTACATAATTTCATGTTGAAAAAATTCTAGTACTGATAGCAGAACCCAAGAAAGCTTACATGAAATAACGCGTAACGCGAGTAAGCGAATTATTTTCCTGCAGAGCATGAAAAAAAAACTCCTGAGAATTTTATTTTTTGATTTTAATTTAACACACTGATTAAACAAGAGCATGCCACTGAAGCGCGCCTGTCTACGTGGGAGATTTAAACAGACGTTAATTTAGGTCGTTTGGTTGGGGCTTAAAAAAGGCGACTCGAATGCCAGCAGCCGTGGCAGACGTTCACATCATAGAAGAAATCTAAACAAACGAGCTACTCGCAGCGACTGAGATAATAAACTAGCGTGTGAAATACAGCGGTACTTATGACATTGAACGTCACTGAGTAGCGTCATATCAACAAGCTGAGGTGCTCCATGAAAAGCCGTTCACGAGCTCGAGCAGCAGCAATACTGTGTGGAGCTTGACTTATATAAACAAGTATACGAGCTAGCATTCTCAGTTAATATCAACCAAAAGCTGTCGCCAGTTTATACACCGAAAATTCGACGCCGGGCTTTATATTCCACTAAACTTAAACATAAAAACAGGTGCAAATTTTTGATACATGGCGTATGCGAATAATAAAACGAAGTAAAGTAAACAGCTTCCTGCGTACTGAATTGAGTAATTTAATTCTATACGACAAATTAGATCTGTTGCACGAAATAATTAACCTCATCGCTATTATAACTCTACCTTGGGGCCTGTTGGGCTTTTTTGTACGAAGGCAAATGAGCATTAGCGCGCGTGACGTGCCACGATCGTAAGGAACACAATTGTACCCACGAAGGCGCAGCCTTCATTGCTCCGCACGCATGTGAAGGTCAGCTGATCGCAGCGTAAGGGCACCCACGAGTTACATCACAGCCGCACCAAGGCGCTCGTATCAGCCATTGTTGGCACTCCGTCGATTGCTGGAACAATGCCCTAATACGCAGTCAATGCAGTAAGGAAACCTCATGTGAAAATTGCGAAATGATATAGTGTCGCAAGCGAAATCAATTGACATTTGCCGATATGAAGGTAATTGCAGTACTAGATGAACATAGTGCAGACCAATCAAAGTTTACTGCAAGGGTTTTACACGAAACTGTCCAAACTTGACTAGCACTTTTTTTAAAATGAAGCAGTCGTGTTCTAATTTTATCGCATATTGAGTACAGGGAAAATGAAGAAGATGTGTAAAATGACAAATGAAACGGAGTAAAACTTAAATGATATTACATTTTCAAGACATATAAGATCCAATACCTGCATATTAAATAATACAATAACATCAAGATATACAACCCGAACAAACCAGACGGGAAAAAAACGAAACGAGACGAAGAAGGCTTTCATGATCATGGAACTTGACAGCACAATGACAACGGCAGCAGTGACAGTGGCAGCACAATGACAACGGCAGCAGTGACAGTGGCAGCACAATGACAACGGCAGCAGTGACAGTGGCAGCACAATGACAACGGCAGCAGTGACAGTGGCAGCACAATGATAACGGCAGCAGTGACAGTGGCAACACAATGACAACGGCAGCAGTGGCAGCAGAGGCAATGGCAGCACAATCACACGGCAGCAGTGGCAATGGCAGCACAATCACACGGCAGCACAATCACACGGCAGCAGTGGCAATGGCAGCACAATCACACGGCAGCAGTGGCAATGGCAACACAATCACACGGCAGCAGTGGCAATGGCAGCACAATCACACGGCAGCAGTGGCAATGGCAACACAATCACACGGCAGCAGTGGCAGTGGCAACACAATCACACGGCAGCAGTGGCAATGGCAACACAATGACACTGACAACAGTGGCAGCAGAGGCAGTGGCAATACAATCACACGGCAGCAGTGGCAGTGGCAACACAATCACACGGCAGCAGTGGCAACACAATCACACGGCAGCAGTGGCAGTGGCAACACAATCACACGGCAGCAGTGGCAGTCTAGCACCTTAAAGGTGCAGCCAGGCAGAGCAGCTTACCGGAATGGTTTGAATGGCAGGAAAATTGCGATAACAAAGCTTGCTCTAGTTTGCTTTGGCAACACGAAGCCGCACCACTCCTTCTATTTAGATCCAATGAAACGTGTGGAGTTTGGTCAAGAAAGAACTGAGTTCGACGAACAGATATAAAATTTGACCACTACTCGTGTTAACATCAAAATATCTTTGGGCACTATTGATTTGAATAATAATAAATCAAATGGAGATTTTAAAATCCGACTATGAATTCACATGATCAGACTAGGATGATACACAAAGTAGCCTGTATCACACACAGCACAAAGTGCACTGGCAGAGCACAGAGTGGCATAAGAGCAGCACAAGCACGTACACCGCACACCAGTACCCGCCTCAGCACACACTGCCCGGCACGGCAGGCGCGGGGTCCCCGCTCAGTCCGTGCCGCTCATGTCACGCCCCCGCTGTACATACATGAAACGCACCGCAGTGGTCATTGAATGATAAATATTCGGAGAGGCAAATATAGTAGTGGTCATTGAACGATAATCAGTGATCTTAATGATCTTCATTATTCTCTTAAATGATTTTAATTAGCGAACAATCTTTTGGCTTACAGGCGAATTATTTAATCACTTTGAAGAACATTCAGCTGAAACCACATTTATACCATAAACAGATACATAATCAATCATCAATAAAATATCTCGAGACTTTCAGCACCGTGGAATGACAGCGCGATAGCCAGACCGTGTTAACGATGCAAGTTGTTCGAGTATTCGATCCCTGCAGCGCGGGCTTCATTACGAGCCTTAGCCGCCATGCTGCGTGTGATGGAAGACCTTTGATGAGCTGCACGGCCCAGCAAGCAGTCTCCGTACGGTACTATATAAGCCTGCTATTATATGCCAATGCCTTATAGGTGAAGCCGTCTTATGTACATGTAAAAATAAGCACGTTCTTGTGCTGGATTCAAACGAGTTCATCATGAAGATATTAACGGGACTCGGTAAAAGTAGAATCAAGCCTCATCTGCTAGTAATAGGCAGGCTGAATGAGTAAAAATTTTTATAATTATGCTTTGCCGTCCTTCAGTTGCATATGCGATTATAAATAAGAATGGAATCAACATTGCAAACAGAGATAGGATACCAAAATAAATTATAGAGTAGAATGATCTATTTCTACTCAAAAGGCCTATTTACTACACGACAGTTCGAGGAAGTCCACGTTACGCAATTGAATACCAAGAAGGTGACCGCTAGAGCTGAGTGCAGGCGCTTCAACGGCGCGGAAGATGGTCGGCAGCGCTGGTGAATTGCAAGGCCAAATCTGACCCAAGCTTGCCTGCTATACCACGTGACTTGGCGCCAGCATGCAATAGACCAATATATACATGCTTGCGCTAACAAAATAAAATATCATGGTCACCGCGAGCAAATGTACGTCGCTCTGATCTTTGTTTATCAATACCCGAACTGTGCTCAAGTGGCCTTACTGGGAGGAAAATAAATACAATGTGACAACAAATCAATTTGCAGTAATATATAAATTAACTATTAAATTGAGCCAAATGAAAAATTCAACAATTATTTTTGATGGATAAAAAATTTACGTTCAAATAAATATTATAAATATTTTATTCAAGTGCAAAACATCTTGTTACGAATTATTTGGTAGGCAACGCGTGAAGCAAACTAAACTTTAGCTTATCTTAGATTTCGTCCAATAATTTTTAGTTTCACAATGTAAATTATTTCAATGAAAGGCGCGACGTAAGTATGTGTGATGAAAAAGAGTACGCCGTTGCCTCTTAAGTCAAGCATGACTTAAGCGCCGAAAAAGTTTTAAGAGATGTTGAGGTCCTACAAAGCATAGCAGTTCATCACAATTGAGGCCGACACCATCTGTATAGCTAAAGATGAAGCTCGTCTTCGTCTCCTAAACAAACTCAATGAGCGAGTCGCGTGAGCAGCCCTTGACAGGAAATGCTTATAACTTGCATTGTGCAGGTAAAAACATTACTTAACACAAGGATTTACGGCACCAATGCATGAATTACAGTAACGATCTTCAAAAACATCTGTATGTTGATTCGATTAAATTGGAATAGTATTATTCAAACATATCGCTAGCTATTCTAATTAATTATCTACCTAGAACTTAGAGAGCGTAAAAATTTCAAGCCCCAAATCGATTGCACATTTTAATAAAACATTGTTGCATTGTATACTTCAAAATAAAACAAGCTGAGTAATTCAAGACACACACGTGTAAAAACTTGTATCTGAGTACCAACATAAACAGTAAATAACGGACTACAAGTTCTTTGTGTTGGCACATCTGTTGCTTCAAAAGACGCAGGTAAACCTAACGTCGGAAAAGCCCAGGTAAACGGACGGCAGGGTTGCTGTTCTTGCGGAAACCGCACCCAACCTCACAATCTCGGGAGACCGTAAGAGAACCGGGAAGAAAATTACACGGGGCTTTCTTGCGACACTTCTAATGGAGGGCGGGTGAAAATACACGAACTTAGCCAAAAAATACGTGAGCCAATCGCCAAAAGAGTCAATCGATTATCTTAGTTCCTTAAATAGGAAATTCTAATGTGTTTAAAAGACACGATTGATCAATTTGATCAGAGAACTGGCATCATCTAAAAAAATACACATAAAAAATTATTTAGAAAGATAAGTAAAGTTTATTAAAAAAGTATTAAATAATTAATCATTAATATGCAAATCCATTTTGTAAGCATTGTGCATGATTCTTGACTCGTGGACGTGCGATAATTGTCAATAATACCTAAACTATATAATAGAACAATCATAAAGCATAATAGTTGATGGCAGTGCAGTTTAGGTCGTTTGTTAACTTTGCAAGTACAAAGCCGGACTTGATGACGTCGCATATTCTGAACAGGTTTACATGGCCAGACGGAACCCGTATAAGGTTCGACGCCGTCAGCTAGCAGTCGATTGCTGACCGATGCCCGCTTCTTACGACGCTAATGAATATTGTAATGAGGTGCTTAATGCATGCAACCCTTGACGCTTGCATGACGCGCAGGTAATTACAAGAAAATTATCTACAAAAAACGCTGTTTCAAAGACGGAATAATAGAGTGAGAAAATTTTGAAAATTGCGCGATAGAATGTGCTGAATTTTTGGACATGACAGAGGTTGCACAGCTGATCCAGAAAGTTTCAGACAAGAAATTTGGTAGAACGTAGGTAAGTTTTGGCAGGTCTTTACAAAAAATATAAACTTACTATTCTTTTCATATTAATACGCATCAAGAGAAGTCAAAAGTCGGACCCAAATTATGAAGAAGAGAAAAAAATGGTCAAGCCATTCGACTTCATGAAAGTTGATAATGTAATTACATAGCGTGCGAAAAGTAAGCAGCAAGGAGATAACGTTAGATCATTTATATAAACTCCTTTATATCAACTAAGCTGCCACCTAATCAAGGATAGTGTTGACCCTACTCTTTTCGATTGTCAGAAGGGAATATTTATAATTGAAAAAAACTATTACATAAAATATTTTCAAGCGAACGAACATGGTGCCCATGAGCTTTTCCGAATACGTGTTTTATTTCTACGACAATTCACTCGCACACAACGCTTCATTTTTAAACATGACAAACAAAAAATAAAAACAATTGCAGCCGAGACCTCGGCGCAATGACAAATTTATTCAGCGCCCCAGTATGTAATGTAGCTAGTGAAGAGTTTAAGTCTTATGAAATTCAATTCCCTTGCGAGTATTAGGACACCGCAGAGTTGCAATAACATATAACAAAATTTCTTCACAAAGAGAAATGCTTCTTTGAGATAAAAATTCTACTGATTTTCGTACTTGCATTCCATGAAGCTGCATGACTGTGGTATCCAAGATACTCAACCATAGAAACCTCGGGAGCCTAATGTTTAAATGTAAGAATAAGGGATACAAAAAGAAGCTCAAGTTTGACATTGAACGAAACGGCCGCGGGCCTTTTCTCACGACACAGCAAGAAGCTGCCGGCAGGATCTCAGAGTCAGAGCACAACGATCTGCATTTGCGATGGTCTGGTTGCCATACGAATATTGTTTAGGGTTGTAATCGCATAGTTTCGTGCACGAAAATAGACGCAAAATTAGAGATGAGTTTTTTTTTTATAAATGTAAGCGTTATGACAAATATTATCGCAGCAGTGTTGCACGAAGGAATTTAAAAATTTTTGAATTCCTTGTCCACGACTTTAAATCTGAATACTAAAAAGATTTTTGTGGTCTAGTTAAAAAATTTTCATCCAACCGCACTTAATTAATAACCAACGGTTAGATGTCAGTGAGATTTAGGCATCAGAAACAAAAATGCTTCAAAAGACACAAGATATTATTTGCAATATGTAGCAGGAAAGATGTGGGCGCAGAAGAAAGTGACCAAGAAGGGAGTGTACACTTCACTCTCTTCTGTACAGTACCTGACGCAGCTTGCAATAAGGGTGTTGTCCAGGTAAGCTGAAGAGAGCCGCATCGCTCACAAAAGCGTTCAGCAATGCTGAATCTGAGGCAATCCTTGCGAGGTGATTTTGAGCTCGATGAACATTGAACCTTCCACTTCTGCCGCGTCTCTTGGAGCACCAAACTCCTTTGAAGACCTTTAGCAGAGACGCTATCCATTCTGGGCTCAAAGTCGTCATGACACTCGCACAGCATTCGTAATGAATGTTGCGCGCACAAACTAGCACCTAGAAAGTTGTAATATCAGCCTGTGAAAAATATCAGGGCTTATGTGAGCCCAAGTGCATTTTAATTATCGTTTATAAATATATGCTAAAGTGTCCGAAATGTCTATTGTTTCTATTGTTTCATTCACGTTTAACACATGTTCCAAAAACCTGTAAACGGAAAAGTATAAAAATTTATTCAATATTTCACGGGACTCGTTAGCAATGTCTTGGTTAGAAATTAATTCCGGTTCATTTGCAGGGGCGCACGTGTGTTGGCACCAACGGCGTCAACCAGAGTGATAGTACCGAGTCCTCACTATGAATGAGGCAACAACAAGAGTAAACCGCGAGCAGTACACCGAGTACAGGGCCTATCTAGACCTCCCTCGAAGAGCCACGTTCATTCAGCGGGCACGGCAAGTGACCTTTACAACATCTCCACTGCCCACAACACTTACTTCTCGGGTATTAAGAAAGATGTGAAAATAATAATAATAGTTACTTTATTATAAATCTTTCTGTATGTCAACTTCGCTTGCATTACTCTGAGTAAGTTGCGGTAAAACCTAAAGTTATTTTTAAGAGATTGAATAAATAATTTGACAAACAGAGGAAAATTCATGTCTAAATGTGTTGACTTTTTCCAGAAATATCGAACAAAAACGGGGCATAGAAAAGCATACAGGTAACTGCCGCCATGAAACACATCTTGCATATACTGTAGCAATAACTTGATCTGTTTTACAATCCTCGCGGATTTCACGTTTCGCATCATTAGCTAGAGACTAGTGAAGAGGCTGAGGAGAAACGTCTCGCGCAAGCAGCGTGATGTTCAGGCTGAGATCGCACCGTTTCCCAACCATAAATTTTAAGTTAAAACTAAGAGACTTCAATCAACTGATTGTGCAAGATCAACTGATGAGGCTCACAAAAGAGAAACTCCGCTCACTTCTAATTTGGTGCATTGTCCAGGGCAGAAAAGCAATTTATGCGAGCAGAGGATAAGGGAAATTTGAATATCTCGTGTAACTAAACGCATTTCTTACTCAAACTCGACAAAAAAAAAATTGGCAGTTTTTAAAATCGACGGAATCGACGGCTCTTTCCACATGACTCGCCTTCGCGATGACGCGTTTATACCTACGCTAGACAAAAAATTCAAAGTTGTCAATTTCAAAGCCAGTGGAATGGGTGACAACTCCCCTCCAGAGCTCGACAAATGCTCTGTAATAATGATTTTATTTCACCAAATCGACAAAAAATTCAAATAAAGTCAGTGGAATTGATGACAACTCCCCTGCAGAGCTCTACTAATGCTCTGTAATAATGATTTTGATTCTCCAACCGGACAAAATATTCAAATTTGTCAGTTGTAAAGTCAGTAAAATGGATGACAACTCCCCTGCAGAGCTCTACTAATGCTCTGTAATAATGATTTTGATTCTCCAACTGGACAAAATATTCAAATTTGTCAGTTGTAAAGTCAGTGAAATGGATGACAACTCCCCTGCAGAGCTCGACTAATGCTTTGTAATAATGATTTTGTTTCTCCAACTCGACAATAAATTCAAATTTGTCAGTTCAGTCGGCGGAATTGAAGACTAATCCCTGCATTGCTAGACGCACGCTGTGTAGCAACGAATCACCCGCGGAGCATCACTCGACCACAAAACCGGAGCAACCTTCCACCGAAGTTAAATTCAAGGTCTTAGCTTCAAATTAGGCTTCGTTGGAACGGTTCCATTACAAGACAATCATACAAATTGAATTGTCTTCCATTTGTCCCCGCCAACAGTAAACATAATAATTTCATGGATTCACAATCATAGTTTTATCTGGCTGTTATATATTAATACAAGAATAAGAAAACGAATTTCTTTTGATGATTCCAATATGAATCCGGTTAAAAGTTTCCTGGAAATTGCGATTCGCCTTGCTGACTATACATTATTAAATCCATCCAGTGCACATGGCAAATGAAGCGATCCTGTTAAGAAATCCAGTACTTCTAAATCTGTGACGGTAATCATTTACTTATCTTACACTATTCCTCTCAGTCGATGTTTACATATTTAAAAACATTGGAAATTCATCACCAGATTGCATGTCAAGTACGAATTATCGAGTTAAATGGTAGTAACAACTTAGAAACTTTCCAATAAAACTTTTATAAAGTGAACCGGCATCAAAAATTATTTCAGCAGTTGTGTTCTACGAATACATTAAATTGTTGATTTCATTGACACTCGTCCATCACGAACGAATTGTGGGATCAGATGCGAGCTCTTCAAAGCACAATCCACATCTACTCCTCACGGCGTTCTGGCCACGACTGACTCGAAAGACGGGCGGCGTCCGCGGCGAGACGAGCTAACCAATTGTGACTGAGGATCCTAGAGTACGATGTATCCTAAAGATTTATTCATCAAGCTAAGCAATTATGTTCACAATTGAGGTAATGAGACAAATTAATTTTAGAGAAAATCATAGAACTTAATTACTTTTTTCAATAAAAGTGAGCAAAGGTGGACTTAGATAATAGGTAATATTGAACATCTATTGACGAGAGATGCAATCGATGGCTGCGGGCATAAAGCCGTTGAAGCGCTAGACTTGTGCCGCGGGGCAAAATACTACCGCTTCAACACCTGTGACGTGAGAAGAAACGAGCCATCGCGATTATCAGGAAGCTTCTCACCAGCCACATATAAAAAGCACCCGAACTCTTCACTTCAAGCCACTTAAAGATGTCTCTTTGTCGTCAGTAAGATGGCTGTAATAACCGCTGCAGGGGCTACGAATAGATTGTGCACATAAGGCGCGCCTTCTAATGAAGGTGCTACGGACGTATTCTCATGCAAACGTAATGCTACGTATTCTCATGCAAACGTAATGCTACGTATTCTCATGCAAATATTGTAGTTGGGATGTTATTCACGGAAATTCAAACTAAGTGTTTTACGATCAGTATGGCGATGAAATGTCTAAACGTTTATATACAACATTGCACTTTCCACATTTGCTCTAGGCTCTAGTTTGTTAAATGCAGTTAATTTAACGCAAACTCAAACGCAGATATATAATATTTTTCAACTAAATTTAGAGAGAAACGGAGGGCTTTCTTTCACTACAGGTGCCTAATTCATGTGAACTTGGCGGCCGGAAAAGAGATTTCTGGCATTAGAAGACACCGATAACGAAACATCCGTTCAAGTTGTGATGGAAATAATGATACCGCAGGTTTGAGGCTCCGCTATGAAATCATCCCAAACCAAAATGTTGATTATTTTACCGCATGAATTAAAATTTTCGCTTTCCACGAACGTAACCAACTCAGGCAACCACATGTACAAACTTTTCACACAAGAAAAGAAGAAGCTAGCCAGGATTTACAACTAACATACAAAACGTTCAAAATAGCTCTGACGCTAACGCGCAGCAATGAACACCTAACAGTTGTGAACTCGATCGAGACGTAAACATTCAAATGCCGTGACATCATTGCGCGTCCTGCCCACACGTTATGACGTCAACTTACGCTCCCCGAGACCTGAAGCTACAAAAAAATCTTAGTTACGTTGCTACAGCTTCATGCTGTAAGGCTAGGTTGGTGCATGGTTGAACTCGTTCGTGTAAGGTTTCATGTCGTTCATCACAACCTGGTACTTATAAATGTTCACAAGAGGCGTCACGACGATCAAGAAAACAGTTCGCAATGGCATATGGGTGATATGGCGTGATTCAAAGTTTCACGTCCGAGTGTGAGAAAATACCCCAGGGTGAGGCAATTTATCGTTTACACTCACTTGATTTGCTAAAAATAAAAATTTAGAAGAAAATAATAACGTACGTACCAGAAGAATTGAATTATTGAAGGAAGTGCGGAATGAAAAGTTTTACTATTCCCAAATACTGAGCAAATTGTTTTCGCAAGCCACAGCTGCTTTGAGGATACCAGTGAACATAGCGTGTCCCACCTTTAGGAAGCTTTCAATCTCCAGTGACGAGACATTGGATCGGTCTGAGGAGTCGGACGCAGGGGGAGGAAAGCCGTCCGGGCTTGCAGGTTCTTTCCCTGTAATGACAGAGAAGAAAACGTCAGCGCTTCAAGCGTATACTCTATTAAATCGTGCAGAAGAAAACGTCAGCGCTTCAAGCGTAGACTCTATTAAGTCGTCCGCAAG
The DNA here is from genome assembly GCF_000764305.2 of Hyalella azteca. Taxonomy (NCBI): domain Eukaryota; kingdom Metazoa; phylum Arthropoda; class Malacostraca; order Amphipoda; family Hyalellidae; genus Hyalella; species Hyalella azteca. The sequence goes on from NW_025930981.1 coordinate 88,163, forward strand.
AAAACCAGAACGCTGCTAGCGGAGGTTACAATTTCAGGCAGTAGGCGTATAGGAGGTTGAAATGGATAAATGATCACAATCAGCTTAGCCATTTTCGCTCTGGCCACTGTAGATAAAGGTTCGAATAATCCAAATTAGTAACAAATAAATTGGTTACATAATATAATAAATCATAACGTTTATTTAGACACTGCATATCATCACGATTAAATTAATTTGTCACTTCCTTTCAGGAATTAAATCATCAGAAACTTCATCTTACTTTCATTTTCTAGGATTATAATTCTGATTTCAAAAATATTAAAAAGTTAAAGCGCCAAAATCAAATGCAATGTAAATAATAATAAATGTAAAGTGAGGTGGGTGCAATTATGTGCATCACGCTAAGCAAGCTACAAAAAAATATCTCATTCCTAATTAATTCAAGATTCTCATATTTATCACAAATGAATTCAGAATCTCTGCACAATATTCGCTCGTGGATCCAAGTATCAGTGACCAAAAATTGAATGGAGTTTAGGTAGTTTTGTTGAAAATTGTGCATGTTGTGAAAACCGAATTCATTCCAAGTTCACGAAGCTTCATAAATTAATGTAAAAATAATGAACAGTGAAGAGATTGTAACTGTAAGTGTGTGTGATATGCAAAGTTGAGGTTAGATTAGACATTAGAGGAAGATATAGGGAAGGGTTTCATTGGACTCCGCTAATAAAATGTGGGTTTCTTATGATCATTGAGGTAAAAAATCAAGATTAATGATCAAGCGACCGACCCTTCGTAGGGCGGAAAGCCTTAATAACAAAGCGTTTATTTACAAGGCATTAATACGTAGCACAACTAATTCTTATAGGTGAAACGCTTGTGATGACAGCTTTAGCGTGGTTTGTTGGCTATCGTTATGCAAAAACTCATTAAAACTTTTTAATAAACATGAAGGCATACTATGGCGGTGCGAATATAACTTTAATTGCTCCGTGAAATGTAGAGTATTTTGGGTGCACGCTAGATCATATTGCGTGCCACACTGTGCATGTGAGTAGTAGCAAGAGGCCGCTGTGAGGCAAACCGTTATATTTACTATCAGAGTTGAGAGATGAGTTCTTTTGATCTGTTGAGCAGATGCCTTTGAAGTTATCGGATTGCCGATGTTCACGTTTCTGTTGCAAAAGTCTGTGACGCTCCAATAACTCGGTCTTAAAGTCCACAATGAGGTTCTTGGCATCACACGAAGGACACAATTTGTCAGATATGACTGCCATTTGGCCATCTCCAATTCTCGCTGAGGGCGATAAAAAGTCACGCTTCAATACGCCGTTTGCTTGAATTTCACTGGAGGCGGATGGGTTTCTAAGTTCGGTTGATTTACCAATTTTGTATACTTTACCTTTTATGACTTTTTTGAAACTAAAGTTATAGTTCCTCGCAAACTCTACATTTTCTTCGTTGGAAAAATTGCCTCCATCGGTACTAGGAGACGTCGAAAACAGATTGCCAGTCGCTATCTCATTCCGTATGTTACGCTGCCGAGTTTTCAAGTCCAAATGACCACGGTTGGTAGAATCGCTATGTCGTAATTGCACGGGCTTCACACTAACAGTATTCGGAACTGAGTTTGTGGATCCAGTAGTGCTCTCTGCAAACTCATCACAACAGGAAGAGAGAGTACAGTTCTTGGGCGAAAGCACACTGCAGAGCGGACTACGCAGAAGTGTACCTGCGTCGTAAGCCAGAGAACTGTTGAATGACAGACTCTTGAGAAAGTTCCGAGGAGGAGTTAACGGGGCAAGTGGTAGACTGGAAAAATCGTAGCTGTAACTTCTTCCTCTTGAGTCGTTATCAGAGAAATTCGATGGATCAGGAGCCCTAAAATATGAAGGTGGTCTACATTTTGTGGGCGTGATGTTTGCGTTCCAGTTGCTGGTAGGCGGCGCCACATCAAGACTTCTTGGGGAATCGAATACCCCAGCTGAGATTTTATCATAATTCTGAAGGATCTCTTCGAAGCGCAGGCTGAGTGGAGATTCTCTAAAACTACAGTAGACGTTGTGGCACGGCTCCTGGAAGTCAACTGGAGGTTGGATCTGTTTGGCGAGGTTGTTAGTAAGAGAATTAACATACCCTGCTGAGAGTAGGGGTTTTTCATCCATGTTTTTGATGTCATAATTGGGGTAAACACGAGGTGAAGGCGCCCGGAAACCCACGACAAAATTATTTTTCGATGGTTTTGGCGGCAGAGGCGGCTTATATTTTCTGAACATTGATTCACACTTTTTTACATTGCAGTTACAATTACCGTCGTTTTTCTTGGTTCTTCTGTTTTTCTTCCTTCCTTCGGTCCCCGACGCTCGCTTCTTCTCGCTGAAACGTCGTGGTTCTTGGCTAGCGTTGGGAAGATGACGCCGAATTGCATTCTTTGGAGGCGTCTCGAAGTAATTATTGCTCACATTTATATTGTTATATTGTCCAGCTTTCAGCTCTTCTAAAGGGTTTCTAGAGGCTTCGGGCTTATCATGGAAATTGAAACGTGAATCAAAGGAGCTTTTTAAGTGAGCTCTAGATGAGGAAGAGTTTATGTTCAAATTTTCAGATGCATTTGCATTCACCATTTTTTCTGAATCTAATAAGTGTCTTTGAACGAAGAAACCCTTTGATAGAGATTCAAGATTCTTACTATGTCTACGTTGCTCGGTAGAATGATTGTCCGTTGGAATCTCTTCGTGAACATCATTACCATTCGCTCGGTCATCTGGATCGTAGCACGGATTGTTGTAGACGCGGAAAGCGTCTAGGTTTTCGTCTAGTTCTGGGCCGGCAAAAAAATGTCGAATTGTATGATTTTCACTTTTGTAACCAATCTTATTCTGCAGTTCACTGTTGCGACGGTTCTCAACATGGGCGCCAACATGCTCTTGTTGCTTTGAATCTAAATTCATCTCAGTAGAATATCGTCCTAACGATTCTTGTACGGAATGACTCCTAGAGCGGCCTGGTCGAGATTTGCTTTGGTTAACAGTTGGGTCGTCCACAGATTCGACTATGAGCTTGTCTACTCTAAAGCTCACCCGAGGGCTGCTTCTAGGGGGTTGCCAGTCGAATCTATTACTGCACTGAGCTGCCTGCAGATCTCTTTCGTGTCCCTGAAAATTTTCAGAATCGTCGATGCGAGCTTCATAACGTATCTTGTCTGTGATGTTTTCAAAAGAAACTGAATTAAAATTATGTTTTTCATCGTTGCTCGGAAAATTGCAGCTATTGTCTTTTAATTTCTTAGCATTCTTCTTGAGACTACTCTTTCTTGAACCACGAATTCCAGTCGAATCTTTCGGAATTTCGCTGTTGAAGATCTGTTGATTCGTTAAAACGCCATTTGAGGTTTCGTTCTTCCTCTTAGATGTGCTCGTGAAATCAAATTCTTCATCGTGAAAAGGAACATGGATGACAACCAACCCATTCTCCTTTTGTAATTCAGAGAGTGTGGAACGACTCCTCACTAAATTTATGTCTCCTACCGGAGGCAGGTTAGGGGCAGTGGAAGAACCACGAAAATTATCTGGTACAAACGCTCCATCAGGAAAAAGCGAATGGTCTGGGGTCGATCGAAAAGAATTGGGAGGAACAGTTTGCATTACCAGGGACTGTTCGTTGTTGACATACTGCACTGAGTCACGTTGATGTGAATGACGAGTGAAATTAGCCGGTAATGATGCAAACTTATTAGGAGCAGCAACAACTTCAAAAGAGAGAAGCGTAGGACGAAAAAGAGGAGAAACGGATTTAATGGGATCAAAGGATGTTGCTTTAGAGTTCGTGTGCCTCGGGAAAGTGTAGTAAGTGTTTTCCAACGACGTGGTCGGAGCTGATGGCAGGGTATGAAAGTCCGTAATGAGCGGGCGTGTCGTGATGACTGAATCATTGAGTTGTCCTGGGTAGTTATTGTGAGCAGAGGGTAAGGAGAGAGGTTGTGTCGCACCGCAAGGTACAGCGGGCAAAGCTCGGAACGGCGCTTCGAGCGCTGAAAGTTAAACAACATGTCTCGGTTAAAATAAATGTTGCACGTAGAGATCTCCAATGACTGGAAAGGAAAATTAAATATTACATATAGTTATTTCAAGAAGTCAGGATTTGGCGATGCACAAAAGATATTGGCTAAGACGTCCACTGAAACATTACACCCTTTTTCGTTATTTGATGAGGACATCATAACATGCGGTAAAAATGGTTAACAGACGAATATTAAAACACTCACCATACTGCATCATGGACTGCGTCATCTGCTGCTGATGTATGCCCATCATCATGCCTCCCATGCCGTAGTTGCTCATTCCATTGTACCCGTGGCCAATCATGGGTGCGTTGTTAAGTCCACCAATGCTGCCCATGTTGTTCAAGCTTATACCGGGCGACATGTTGATGCCCATGTGGGCCATACCCATGCCAGGGACCGCACCCGGCATGTGACCAGCAATGGCCTGCTTGGACCAAGATGGCGCTGGGACGATCATTGACGAAATCATTTCTTCGTTGAGGGAGGACTCTGATGGCGGTGGAGGACACACTAGAGACTCGATGATCTCGTCTGTCGTCTTCATGAGGGACGCTAGGTCTGGCGGCTCCGTCCTCGACGACCTGAAGAGCGAGGAGAACCTTTCACCAACCACACAACACCAAAATCTAGTACCAATTTTAGAAAATTAACACAGGTATTTGTAGTTTATTACTTAACGCAAGTATTATTTATTAAAAATTTTATTTGGAAATAATACATAAAAGTTGGTAAACTCTAGCAAAATTTAGGTCTCAGCCCGCGTTTAGCAACAAACCTGCTTTTCTAGACTCCAGCTTCTCTTTGCTTTACTGCAATTATGAAAAGGCAACTTGTAACATTTTCTGATTAAAAGATAATTTATAAATTTAGTTATACCATTATACTTATTGATTCACCCACCTCATCATGAGGCAGAGCGCAAGCTCTTCTTGCAGGACGCTTTCAATGTACATCATGTCCAGGTCACTCACGATCGCCCCGTTGATAACCATGATCTCGTCACTCTTGATGATGCCTGCAACGCAGATCACGTTTCGAAAAGTAAGAATATTTGAAATTTAAGAGTATAAGTATAAGAGCTAAGAGTGTGTGAAACATAAATTAAGCTTGGAATATGTTATCATTGTGGGCACAGAGCAAACAACAGATTTTGCACAGCGCAAACAAACTTATTTTGAAACTCGGGCATTTGCGACGCTTAAAAAGGTAGAAGTTTTTTGGAATTTTTTAAAACTTTCAAGTTAAGAGATCAATCGATGAATGTTAATTGAAGGAAATTGCACTTTTTCTGTTAAATTTTTATGAGATGCACAAAATAAAAAAAATCGTCTGGGCTTCCCCACATTAGGATACAATTTATCGCTGCATGTAAACGTTATTCGACTTGACCGCAGAGCAACAATTCAGTGGAAGGATTCAGACCGAAATAATTTTTGCCATATATTGGGCGGAAGCAGCAAACTGTAACGTTAGCAACATAACTCGATGAGAAAAATAGTTGAAGAAGTCCATAAATTTAAACTTGACCTCACGCGAGTCGACAGAAAAAGTAAGCTATGGCGGAAATTAACTTTCGCTCAGTGACCTCTATAAATGAGAACTATGGGTAACTTTGGCTAGTGAGTTGCTAAGGAAAATCAAAGTTTGAGGAACTTCGGCAATCAAGATCTAAACTGAAGAGAGTAATACGACAAATAGCCCAGCATGCGCGCACCTTTGAAAAACCAGCCTGAGGTATTGAATTCGAAAGTTATGGATACTAACGTCAGCTACGGAAAATTTGCTGACGGAGTTGCCAATTAATTTGGTAATTTACAGCGCATTCAAAATACCAACCTTCGATAACTATTCTTGACATACAATTGAGTATTTCACAGCAACCATATTATTAGCTAAATGGTCTCCATTAAAGGTAACCAAGTAAATAATTCAGTTAAAGGAAGTCTCAATGAAAATTTTCTTAGGTGATTTTCAACCATGACCAAATGAATGAATAATTGATTAAGGTGATTTTCAGCCATGAATGAGGAACCAAATAGCATTTTGAAAGACGCAGGATCGTTTCATTTCTTTAAAATTACCTGTGCTATATAGAGGTAAGCTAATTAGCTACAGTAAGACTTAAGTAACAGATTTTCCTATGTAAAGTGTCATCATTCACTGACCGTTCTGCATGGCAGTACTTCGGTCCTCAACACGTGAGATGTAGCAGCATAGTTCGTCCTGACGCTCACTGTTCTCGATAAGTTCAGCCTCGACACTGAAGCCCCACATGTGCTCTAGGCTCGAGCGCGATAACTCAACCTGGTACAAGATCTTAGCGCAGATCTCCACCACTTCATGAGTAGCCAGCTGTAGACATGAAGAAATAATAAAATCCAGGAGATAAAACGTCGAGCATTATTTTCGAAAGAATCACTACGCAGATTTCGATCAGGGCCATCTGGGACAACAGGAAAACCCGGATAGCTTTCATGATGCATCAATAAATATAAGTGAAGTGTTATAAAAAAATTAAGTCCTCAAAATGAATTTAAAAATACGGCTCACGTAGTTCTCTATAAGATCGGTGCGGTGAGGCACGAAGTAATTCGTCTCCTCGAGCTCGCGCCTCTTCTTGACCCTGACGAAATGCTCGAGAGGATTGAGGCCGCGGCCACTGGAGGCGGCGACCAGGAATTCTTCTACGGTCATCGCTTCCCGCAGAGTGATGTTGGCTATCTGCCGCAGAGAAACGTTAAACCACATTAATAGTTTAAACTTGAAATACTTTGGTGTGTGTGGCCTGGTTGAAGTTGTTCTATGATAGTGAATTTCATTTAGCTTCTTGGAAACACGACTTGGAGTGACTGCTTTTGATCTGATCTAAATGAGAATTTAGGTTGAACAGCCGAAGATCATCAAAAAATCTTTTAAATCAAGGCTCGAATAGTTTGAATCCTGCTTCAATTAAAGGCTACTGAATTCCTGCGATGCCAAACTCGTTCAAAACATCAATCTATCATCCAGGAAGTCTAATCACGCAGTAACTGTTATCAAAAACCTCGAAAACCTCAGGTGTGTTTTTCGACTTGCTACTCAGCGACGACCATTAGCTGCCTTCCCCTATATTCCTTCGAAAACACTCATCCAACCCGCGAAATAAATTAACTGCGCAAAAATGCAATCAACATGGCTCAGTGGGGCTGTCATGGCGAAATCTTGGATCAAAGGTGGTGAGGGTTTCGTAATGAAGCATATTATGGAGCGAGGTCTGACTGCCATACTAATGAGTGAGCTTCTTCATAGAGTATATCCGAATGAAGAGCAGTTCGCATACTAATAAGTTCACGTCCTAATGAAGATGTCAGAAAATGCGACTTTGGGATTCTCAATGGGTAAAAAAAATTCTCAAAAATGTTCAAATTATTTCCCTTCGACCAGATGGGACCAACAGAATTATTTCATCGCACCAGAAACTCGAAGTGAAAATAATGCTGGAATCTAAGGCGGAAGTAAAAAAATAAGTATGGGCTGTCTGATAAAATTGCAAATAGATGCAGCACAATAGGAATTAAAAGAAGTTAAATCCGAAAACGAGAAGAGAATGAGAAGTAAGCAGAGATTAGAAACGCACTTTTAAATTTACTCGTATACTATTTAACTCAGGGCAAATGCAGACCATAAAATATTGCAGGAGAAAGTAATCTTAACAATCAATGTTTGATTTCTTGAAATGCGACCGTCAATCTTGTGCTGACAAAAATAATTTGCGAAAACTTTGCTCAAAAAAGTATCGAAACCGAAATACTCAGACTAAATCGGGCTAAAACGACCTTGGATCACGTAAAGGCTAGTCTTCGTTGAAGTTATCAGTCACACGCAAAAGTTTACACTTACTTGATTGTCAGGGAGGGAGACTTTATAAACTTTGTCAGGCTCCATGCTCTGCTGGAGTTGCAGCGACCTGCGCGACGACACGCTGTTGCTGCGAGACAGCATCGGCGCTCTGTCAAGTTTAGTTATACTGATATTATTTTCAAAATCTCTGGATTTAACACTATGATAAATAAATTGAGTTGATATGTATCCGAGGATCAGACAGCGACACAAAGACTTTCGATACTGCTAATAAAAATAAGTAACGATGGAAAATATGCGAATATTTTTTCGAAAATTGTCCAAAAAAGTACTAATTCTTTCCTTAAAAAAATATTATTACTCAAATTTTCAATTCTTAGACATAAATGAATCGTTCAAATCGAACATTAAACACAGGAAAGGCAAAAAAATGAAGATTATTGATAATAAATGACCAACTACGAACGCCACTTCAGTAAAACAATTTAATAAAAAGAAACCTCGAATTTATGAGCTCACAGGCCCGCTTTGTCCAAATCAATTCGTGTGGCTGCGGACGTTCAGTTTTTCCGACTCTAAACGCCAAAACTTTCGCAATAAAAACAAAAGCTTAATGGAATAAGTTGTAGTAAGGAAAAACGACCGAATGGAAAACGATGTCTGCATGAAGGCATTTAACATGAAAGATGCAGGTGAATTTTAAGCAGCACTGAACATCGTCGTACCACACCAGTCGAAACGGGCAAATTACTTAAAGTAAAAATTAATATGAAAATGTTGATATTTATTTCAAATGTCTAAATTAAAGCTTGCAGAAGCTTCTCGGTAGTAAAACTGTAAAGACCAGAAAAGCTGGAGTAGAATCCCCTTCATCACAAAACCATCGCAGTTAAATGGTAGAGGTGACTCCGTAGATTGATTTCACTGCCCATTTTTATTCAAATAACGATCAGCCGAATTATACATTTGGGGCGATGCAGTATTCAGAAAAATATTTTGGAAAATAATGCATGTAATATAATTCCGAACAACGTTTGGGCGGTTAACCTTATTCGGAATATTTTTTATACATTATTGCGCTTATACAGAGGAACCATGTTAAAAAAATATCTACCAAGATCATGTAACTGTATATAACATCATGGCGCACTAGATCCAAATAGGGAGCACAAACTCAGCACATAGTCTTGAACGTGCAAGAAGATTTCCTATTGAACGGATACGTTTTATTTGGTTCTAAGTGAAGCGAGATCATTTTTCTCCATTAAGGATGGTGTAGGCCATGAAAGAAAATAATGAGCCGAGGAAGTTCACTTAGGGATGTTTTAAGTCCAGCTAACAGAATGTTCCTCTTCATTTGTTAGTCCATAAAAACGATCACAAGTATAAGAAAGCTCGCCCAACTTCTACGAGAATCCGATCACCGGAATAAGGAAAAGAGCCAAAGTGAATCGCTGGAGTTTAGGTCAGGAAAATTTCAGTGAACTTCGGATATTCAGGAAAATCATGGAAGTTTCTCAAAAAAAATAGCGGAAAACAATTTTATTCAATATTTTAGCCCGGAAGAGAATATTTTTGAAAGATAGCCAAGTTTAGTCATGGCCACTGAGAGTGGAAAAAGGTGCAGGAGAGACAGAGTGCAACACTCGAATATTTTCGTGCAATTATACAACTTTTTATAAAAACATAAAGCCGGTAAGGATGTTCAAATTTTTATGCATGCGTACGTTTACGATGAAATCGTACAGAATGGCATGAGAATGGTTTTTGGCTCCGGGTAGACAAATGATTTTTTAATGCACAAAGGGAAGAAAAAACTTTATAGTAATTCGAATGAAGAAAGTAATTGTATGGAAAAAGTCACAAACACAAGAGCTAAGTTAGCTGCTGCATTTGACTTATGAATTCCCTGCAATATTACACAGGAAAATCTCTGGCATCTTGAATACGATATCAGAAAACGAGTCACAAAAATAAAGATTCCCTAGTAATCTCGGTGAAGTAAAAACATTAAAAAATACTTTGTTCATACTCTCTTCTTATAAAAATAAATAATTTTCAATGATCAAGGTTCACGTTTCCCCATATTATAGTGCGCACACCCCACGATGTTCTGATAGCTAAGATCTGGGACCCTACTTTCAAAACTCGCTAAGTGAACATAAGTACTTACGCTCTATTTTCTTGTCTATGATTGGTGGATTTTGCTTGCGTGGCCGTCAATGATTGGCTGATGGACTTACGATCTCTTAACTTTTTTGAAAGTATAGCCCCTGTAACTAAGACCTGGACAACGTTGTAAAGGATAGAAATAGTTGGGTATTTTAATGTTATGCGAGGCGATAATTTTTGTTCCAAAATGGTTTATTATTTTGAATTTGTCATTTTAGTTTAGAGTTTACGGATGGCTATAAGTGCGGAAGGAGAAGGTGATAAGATTATTCTGTTGTGGAAAGCCGGAGCGGAGGTATGTGCTGCGTTAGGATGTGGACATGTGAATATATACGTGAATAGATTGATGTGAACAAATTGTGTAAATATTTAGGTTATATATGTATGAATACTTTAATGTTTAGGTAACTATTATTTATCTCTTTTATTTGTTTCTTTTGTAGGAAAGCCTCAAATCTCAGAGTCAAGAGTTAGTCTCGAAAGCCATGCATCCAAGATGAAGTGTTAAAGTGTTAATGTGCCGAGGTCATTCTTTATTATTTATTGTTTTCATTTAAAGTGTTAATAAAGTGTTTTAATAAGTACTCGTTAATATCCAGAACCTATACAATCCTGTAGGCTAGTTGGGTGTTCTGAGAGCCCCAACAACGTTACCTCCTTTTGGTGGCACCGCGGCCGGCGAGGAGGTTGTTGAGCAGCGACGGGCTGCGGGCGCAGATGTACGCATGGAAGCTGCTCACTGTGAACACTCCCAGCCGGCTCAACGTGCCCTTTGTGCTCCGGGACACGTGCATCAGCAGGCCCTGACACGTTAATATATTTATCATATTATATTATATATAAATTATATTATATTCGTGATCATTACGCATGGATAAATTTAATATTAACCCTCTCTCTAGCCGGCTCAACGTGCCCTTTGTGCTCCGGGACACGTGCATCAGCAGGCCCTGACACGTTAATATATTTATCATATTATATTATATATAAATTATATTATATTCGTGATCATTACGCATGGAAATTTAATATTAACCCTCTCTCTAGCCGGCTCAACGTGCCCTTTGTGCTCCGGGACACGTGCATCAGCAGGCCCTGACACGTTAATATATTTATCATATTATATTATATATAAATTCCCATGGATAAATTTAATATTAACCCTCCTCTCTAGCTGGTCAACGTGCCCTTTGTGCTCCGGGACACGTGCATCAGCAGGCCCTGACACGTTAATATATTATATCATTATTATATTATATATAAATTATATTCGTGATCATTACGCATGGATAAATTTAATATTAACCCTCTCTCTAGCCGGCTCAACGTGCCCTTTGTACTCCGGGACACGTGCATCAGCAGGCCCTGATGCGCTATGGGTGGAAAGTATACATGAATGACTTAAATTATAATTTTGACGACTAATTCATGAATGATATCGTTCGAATTTCATGCATTTTTAAACAGCAAGTTTCTTAGCATGTTTAAAACATGGACTACTGCTGACCCAAAACAATTTTGTACATCCTCGTTCCACAAACGCAATGAATTGATTAAAACCCAAATTCGCCGGCTGAGAAGCAATCACCGCTGAGCTCGACGTCTGCCGTTCTATTCCTCTAATTTCGCTAGGGCCGCTGACGACCTGAAAACGAATCATGCAAATTGAGCGATCCTGAAGATTACTGCAATTGAGTGGCGGACCGATCAAGGAAATTGGCTGTTCGAAAATTTATTTAAATTACGATTGTAAGAAACGCAGTGCCCAGTTTCATTTCGAGATTGTTTACCAGGCAAGTCAATTTTAAAGCTGAAAGAATATCATCTATGACAATAGAAGTCTGTTGAGAAAAAGAGTACGCTATTTGAACGCAAACGGTAAAGTAATTCGGAGTAAACATATTTAAATCAGGAGTTTTGTGATGGTATCAATGTTGTAGAAGTTATTGAATTTTAATGTATCGACCGCATTGATTTCCTCCAAATGTACTGTAAGTGGGAGGAAAAAAAGACTTGGACTTACGATGATTACAAAAATTCAAAGGCTACAATAAAACTTCGGCCTCTAAGTTTTGTTCAAGTAAAGTTGGCAAAATAAACCAAGAAACAGTTTTCGTTTCATTGAAAACTTTAAATCGGATAAGACTCCCTTCTGTTTCAACAAGGTACGTATATCCTTGTTGTTTATCAATAATATATGAATAAATATCGAGTATATATCACAGGTGACATGAACATCGCGAAGCCATCTAATTAAATCTGTTTCCAATACAATTTCGCTTATAATAAATATTGCAGCGCGAAACAAGGCAACTAAATTTATGGTGCTGAAGCCCGCATGTTCGTACTGACATTGGCGGACATGTTAATTTCAGCATGACTTGCTAGATGACGACTACAACAGAGAGACGAGAGCCGACCCTAGCCTTACCATCATCAGGATGATGAATTCGGACGAGAGAAATTCCCTTAGATGAGGTACAAAATTCACGTAGTCAAAAAATGAAGTAAAAGTAATGCACGTAGCTGGTTATAAATATAATATTGTTCGATCCCAAAATCAACTGATAAAAAAAGCGTATGAATATTTAGGGCGTATGGCATTAAACTCGTCCGCGAGAAAATAGATCTCTTCAACTTTGAAGGCTTCACTGCGGTCTTAAGACGTACGGCAGCGGAGTGCATTCCCGGCATTCTCAGCGATACACACTGCATAATAAAACGAGAGTAAAATGTTCCAAGTTTCTCAATAAAAATTCAAACACCGCATGATACTTGCTAAAAGAATCTAGAAACAGTTTAAAGCACTACGCCAAATACCAACTAAAAACATGGATGCAATAGAGGATGCATGCTGAAACTCATGACACATCCCACACTGCGAAGTAAACAGAACTCTACGCTGGAGTTCCCCAACTTTCGCAATATTCGACGGCGTTTACAAAGGAAGCTGAATGGGGAACACGGTGGCGAACTGCATAAGTTAGGAGCGAGTCCAATATATTTCCTAAAAAATAGGCGTGAAGTTCATTTGAAGTGGGCACTAAATTAAACTGCATGATGAATATCAGGATAATATGGCGTGAGGTTTAGCATTGCTAATGAGAGAGGGAATTAATTTTACTGCTTGCAGCTACCTAATTATTGGTTCAAACAAAGGCAACTAAACCTTGCAAACGTGTTAGGCTAAATGAAGCCGAATTTAAATCAATAAATGCTATGCGCGGCTCGGAGTCCTCACTGCACGGCAAGTAAACAAAATTAATGAGGAGCGAACTAACGCGTCATGGTTGGTGTCAAGTGTAAACTACGAGGGTCGCATTTGGGTCTCACGGTATCAACACAGCAATTAAGAAAATGAGGCTTAGTTAAGGCTTGTAGTCAAAATGCAGCGAAGTCTGAGAGCGAGGTTTTCGCGACCATCGTGTAAAATCCTTGATCTGCCCAAAGCTCGGCCAGTCGCTACCCTCGAGCTTGTACTCTTTGTAATATGATATCCTAGCCAGACCCTTCTTTGCGGTAACTGGTCGCTTTCAGGTGGCCGAGGAATGGCCAACGGTCGGCTATAACTAATTGGACTAGGCCGACCACTGGCCACGTATTATTCTTCGCCCCCTCATTGACTTCGCCTTTACCATGCCACCCGTCGTGAGCTGACAGTTGGATTGGACAGTTGGAGTACACTGGATTCGAAAAATTTTGATTGCTTTTAGCACAATAGTCCAAATATAAGAGACCAATATTAAGTGTTAGGACCAAGTTGTTGAAAAATTTCAAAGCACCGCATCCAAAAAGAGTTGAAAAATCCCGTAGTGTCAATGGAGTATCAGAACTTTATGAACGGTTCGAATTAAAGTTCAGAGTTAGAAAAATAGGGCAGCCAGGAAAGAGTTCACGGAAAGACGTACTTCAAAGTTCGTCCGACGTCCTCATCAAGCGAGGTCAACACGGCAGGCATTTGCCTGGCAAAGTTTTTCTTACAGGTCAAACAAAACCTTTTGTCAACCCATTTGCTACATTGTAAACATCAACATAAAAGCGAAGCATTCTCGTTTTTATACCATTTTTTCCGACCTAATTGCAGTTTCTAATTAGCTTTTGAATGAAGTTTAGGCCTCGACATTTTATTGATAGTCCGGTCGGGAGTTTCGTAAAATGGTGAACATCTTTTTTAAATATGTGTTGCAAAAATTTTCTCAAATTAACTGAAAAAATTGGAGCATGCAACTAGTTTCTTGTTGAAGATTTCTTTTTCTGAACATTTCAGCTACTTGAAACGAAAAAAAGTCAAAATACAATTGACAAAGAATAATTTTAAAAATGAAAGCGTTGGCGAGCCATTGACTGTTAGCCACTGAAATTGCAAGAATGCTTGCAGGTCTTTATTGAGCGTGTGTGAGAAACAGTGAGGGATGGAAATGCTAACTCGCTGGTCCCCAAAGAAACGGATGAAAAGTTAGCTGTATTTCGGAACAGAAACTTTGAGGCTCCCGAGATTGAGACTATCATGGAGAGGTGACTATAGAAAATCTGATTCCTTTAAATGTCGCTCAGTTGAATACACGGGCTTATGATTCAGCAGTTGAGAAATCCGCAATTAAAAATATTGCATTCATTAATCTCGGATTAAAGCGAGATATCATGATATATAAATTAATAAAGCGAAGGTAACACTTCTTGTTCCAAAAACAAATCCGACGAGTCTTTGTGGCATCTAGTAGAGCTTCGCGGGGAAAACAATTCTGAACTAGGGCACAATGGACGGCATTTAACACTCCAGTCACGCGCCTCTTGGAGTTTTAGACAATTCTAGAAACTCGAAGATTTGTTACGGTGAAAAAGTCGAGCATAGGAGTGTTTAGCCTCAAGAAACTTTCCGCCGTCTTGCAATCAAGTAATGCCGAGCGGCGGCTGCAGAAAAGCAGGCATTCACGGCCATTTAGGGACCTGCCACTCGAAACCAGCAGCGCCGACACGTTTCCCGTACGCCGCTTCTGATAACTCACTGGGGCAGGCGCGGGAAATTTGCTTTAGGTTCCATTTCACAAAATGATTTGCATTGGATAAGATTGACGCAAGGGAAGGAGCCGGTATTGGATAAGATTGACGCAAGGGAAGGAACCGGTGTTGGATAAGATTGACGCAAGGGAAGGAACCGGTGTTGGATAAGATTGACGCAAGGGAAGGAACCGGTGTTGGATAAGATTGATGCAAGGGAAGGAGCCGGTATTGGATAAGATTGACGTAAGGGAAGGAGCCGGTGTGACGTACTTCGAAATAAATTCATTGCCGGCGCTCAAGCAGGGTAAAAAGAAGTCTGCTGTGGAGAGAATTTTAAAAATCTAGCATTCAAAGTTCTTTCAAAAAGGCATGCGTAAAATTTGAGCCGAAGTTCATTTATTTGTACTGCTTATAGAAAACTTCAGTCCACATTCAATGACAGGATCAGTAATTCCGAATATTACGAAAGTAATCCCGACTGTAAAACCCAATTGGAATCAGTTCTGTCTCTCGCATCTCATCTGCGTTACTAGCCATTTAAATGCGGCTTCCAAGAATTTATTACTATTTTCACTAAAGAAGCCTCTATGTATGTAAATTTTTTCGTTTTTCCAGATCAGATCATGAATGTTCTCAAGAATATTCTGGAAAATGAAAACCATCTCCATAACTGAAGACGTAATTTTTCTCATCTTCCGTGATGTAAAGAATCACCATTCAATTCGTGGCAGTCAAGAGCTGCTTCATATGACGCGGTCTCCCCGAGTTCTGCTATACGGCAATTTGCAGTCAATACTCGACCTCGGCCCAGAAATTTGGTCCTACGTTAAGGTCAAGTAATTGCGTAGGAAGTTCGGATATTTTTCAACAGCAGTAGCTGGCGAAAAGCAGAAATTGAATTCTGCACGAATGAGATAAATTTTACACGACGACTGCTCGACTGAATACAAAGATTTGAAAGTAGGTGAATAGGGGTGAGAGTTTTTAAAAGACATCATTCTTTTCTGGCCTTCAGTTTAGAATAGCTTCACTAGGAAGAGCTTACTGAATATATTGAGAAATGCCCAAATCATACATCGAAATATCACTTTTTTCTCCATTTTGATGGAGTTAACAACAAAAACCGAACGTTCTGTGTACGGCCAATTCAGTTTATCAGGCAGTGCCACGGCACTGTCCATGATAAAGAGGCCAGTAGCTCAGTAAGGCTGGCAGCAGTCGTAAGTTTGGTGGCGTAAATAGGGCATAGCAAGGCTTGGCAGCAGTGAAAACAACATTCATTATTCACAATAACATTCATCATTCACCAGAGGGAAGGTGAGAGGCATTACTGCACTTCTTTATTCAAGACCGACCAAAACACACTGCCAATTTTCAAGCGTGTTTTGAATGGACACCGAGCCGTAGTTTGCACTGGCGTAAAATCAAACGAGGAATTTTAAGTTGCATATCAGTGAAAGTAATTAATTTAATTGTTTAATTTAAGCAGTTAATTTAAAATTAGGAATACGATGTCTTATTTCTAATGAATAAAGATTGCATTTACAAAGCTAAATACTCCTCGATTGTGAGCAAAATCATAGAATATTTTATCATCCTGATATAAACTTCTCGCTATGTCCAATGAACCGGCACACCGGCGATAAAGTGCCCTGTTTATGAGGCTTTAGGTCCTCAAAATTCAATATTGCTGACATATGTGGAGATATTTTCCACAGAAAAGGCAGTAGCATGAGATGATGGATGTCAGAAGTGGCGCATTTTGCGAATCTATATTTTAGAATCACGATATGGAGGACGAATGAAAAGATATGGATATCACAATGCAAAAGTCGAAGGAATCATCAAAGAAAAGAAAAAAGTGAGAACTGCGCAAGAATTACTCGATGATCGGAACAAACCATTACAGAAATTGAGGCTAGAGACACCAAAGGACTGCACGATGTCCTCCCCCAAAAAAAAATCACGGTAAAAGTACGTCTTTAGTGGGCCTCACTAGATCGAAAAATAGAAGACTTTTGACCTAAACTATCATGCACGGGAGAAACTCAACTCGTGAGAAATAAACTCAAAACTCTGCCTATCACGTGAGAGAATCTCAAATTTCTACATACGTACTTTGAGCAAGGCAGTCTCAAATTAAGGTAGCATCGCTAAACAACCTTTAAAGTTCGCAAACTTGGTTGAAGATTTCAAAATGATTTCAATTAAGGATCGTCAGTAGAAAGCAGAAATTAAATGCATCGATTTTTATATCTTCCTTGAAAAGATGAGGCTCGTTGCAAAAACGAACATTAGGGACGAAATTTATGGGTATACTATACTATCAATTAATTTATCAGTTGGTCAGAAAAAGATATTAATGGTCATCCATTTATATCTATTGAAAGCTACGTCTAATGAATGGCTCTGAAGGCAGCTTGATTGATGGATTGTTTGGGGAGCGGATGGACTGAGGAATTAGAATCGCTTGGGCTAATTCTACCGAAATTGAATTGAATTAGCCAATGGGAGACGAGGCATTTCTTCCCCTTCTGTATCAATTCAGAGGACGGGAAGGGAAACAATCAGAGAAATGTGTGGGACAGTCCAAAGAGCGATATACTTGTTGCCCTAGACTTCAGCCCGACATAAGGATGGATCAGTTCTACACGCAGAAAGTGTGTCACTATTTAAAATTGTCGCTAGACTTTTTCACTATATGACCAATACAATGCGTGATAATCTGTGAGAGGTGCGGACGAGGGGAAAATCTCACCATAACGGGATTATCTGAAATTACATGGTGACAATGCTACTGGTTTGTGAACACTTCTGTGAGAAATATGACTGTACATAATGTATTCTTCAAAGAAGTGCATGACATCACAGAACAAACTCAATATTTTCTGCACTAGCATTAAATCAATATCAGAGCTACGACTATATAAATGCACGGCGAAAAAGGCGCGAGCTGTCAGATTTAGATAAAGTTAAACTAATACAAACGAATTAGTTTTTGCCGTTTTTTCGAGTTTTCACTATAATATTATTCGTATAATAGACTTGATCGAACAAATGATAATAGAAAAGTTATTGAACTGAACTTATTTAAACTCATTTTAACACAATCATCAGAATACGTAGGACGCTCCAACTTTCTAGTTCATTAAAAACTGTCGAAATTCGAACCTAACTAAAATAAAGATGGAATTCAGGGAAAATAAGAGGAAGAAATGTTACATTCATATTTTCTTGCTTTTAATCTTTAGACTTGAAGTCGGCTGCCATGAAGAAAATGTGGGCAACGAGTAACTGCTTTAACCGTGGCAGTAATAATATCAATAGTAATAAAAATAATATTAATACAAATAATAATTATAATAATATTAATAATACTATTAATACTAAAAATAACAATAATAATAATATTAATAATAATAACTAAATTATTAGCACCAACCTTGGGATTAGGCAGTTCGCCGCTCTGGAGCGAGGCCATGTAGCAGCGTAGTCGGAACTGCTCGCAGTGGAGTCGCTCCAAGTTCTCCTCCCACTGCTGGATCTGCCCCAGGATCTGCTGTTTGCTCTCCATGTCTGATACCACAGACAGCTGCAGCTCTGCCATGTGCTTCAGCTTTGAGTCCTGCCAGAATACAATACAGAAATACATGTTAAAGAGGCGATTTTTATGAAAAAAATTATATCTTGATATTTCGCTTGGGATTTTGATCATAAGTTTGGTAATATTATGTTCGGAAAACAATCAGAAAGTCATATCATGTTAATGCATTTTAAGATGCAAGTACGGCAATAAAATGAAAAGTGTTGAGTCAGCTCATCATCTCAAATGCGATGGAAAATAAAATGCCATGTTTCAAGAAACTCATTTCTTTGTCCAAATTTTTGGGAGCAAGTTCAAAAATTTTTGACACCGAGATGATGAATGGGGCAGGAACTATGAAGTTGGCTTCCCGAAAACGGATCATTTCCGTGCCAGCTGCTCGACCCAATCCATAGACAGAATGTTGCGATATTCTCGTGATAAAAAGGGAAAAACTTTGAGGCTAATACATGACTATAAAAAAAACTGAAATATATTTAACATTTCACAATGCCAGTAAGTAACGCAAAACGAATTGTGCGGAAAATAGATGCTAAAATTTGTTTCTCACAGGGAAGAAAGGTCGTCTCGAAGTCTGCAAAGTTGATTAAATGAAGAACGAGATAACATTAGTAGCTAAAAGCTGGTAAATTTTTGAGAGGCTGAAAATAATAAATTTCAATTATATATAATTCCCATTTTGCCCTGCCAAATAGCTTCTCTTCTCTCTATAGGATCCATCCAGCTTTCCACCCCCATCCTTGTAAGGGGAAAGGACACGGATACAACTTCATTTGGCCGATAATACACGCCCCTCTCGCTGACTTCATTAGGCAATAAATTGTCAATTACAAGCTCGCTATTGTCGACTGCTCGTTGTTGGGAAGCATCCAATTCCTGTAGTGTATTGTTCAAGGGCAGCCACGACTTCGCATCTGATAGTGAATCTGCTAGTGAAATAAATAGGAAAGAAAAACACTAGTAAAATCGGTATTTTGGTGGATTATGTTTTGAAGCTCTATCTGCATTTTAGCGGAACGCCATACACGCGCTTTGATGATTAATTTAGTCATGCGGTTTATTTTTGATTTTAAAAAAATCATGAACGGGACTATTACTTTTTTCAGCGGACAATAGTTGTTAAACGCATTTGTTGTCATTTATATGCATAAAAGAGGCAGAGAAAACGTTGGAAAACAGAATAAAGGTGAAATTAAAATACAAACAATTTAGTTGTTTCAAATAGTTGTTTGTTCAACAACGGCGAGGCAACAAGACGCACAGAAAATATTTTGCCGCCCATTGATTATCCATATGAACGGCTGAACAGTTCCAACACCTGACTGCAGTCAAATTGCTGCACAGGGCCGAAAAATCAACACCGACTGCAGTCAAATTGCTGCACAGGGCTGAAAAATAAACACCGACTGCAGTCACATTGCTGCACAGGGCCGAAAAATCAACACCGACTGCAGTCAAATTGCTGCATAGGGCTGAAAAATCAACACCGACTGCAGTCAAATTGCTGCACAGGGCTGAAAAATCAACACCGACTGCAGTCAAATTGCTGCACAGGGCTGAAAAAAATTCAACAAAGACATATCAGAAATAATAAAACACGAATTGAATACGTTTTATTTTCGGATACCGAACAAGTTGTGACTCACCGACTCGATGGCGCGGTCGATGCGGAATATCTCCTCCTGTAGGAGGTGCAGCGTGCCCGTCTTGCCGCGGTGCCTGGCGAAGGCCGCGGCGCAGGCGCTGTGGATGCTGTTAACCCAGTTCTCCAGCTCAACCTGACACGGCGCCTGTCAGTGATACACATGAATTCAATTAATTCAATTCAATGTTAGTTCTGTCGACCTAGAGGCTGTTCTTTTTTTGCCAAGAGTTAGCTTTGAGATTAAACCGAGCCGAGGGTTAACTTTTAGATTAAACCGAGCCGAGGGTTAGCTTTGAGATTAAAAGTCAGATTTTAGGCAATACTTTCAATTGATAACTCAAAATAAAGAAGGTTTGTCTCTAAGCCTTAATGCAGATGATATAATTTCACATCTGTGTGAACCCAAGTGGCTCAAAGCTCGAAATATTAAAACTAATTAATTGAAAACAACATTCGAAAGCCTGAGAAAAAATCACAATTCAAAAATTGAAACTAGTATAGGGTTGCCTTCGGTTAACCGCGATAACTATCTTAATGAGAAAATCCGAGGCAGTTTTTACGGGGGTATTTTCTAGATCCAGGTAAAGATATCCCTGGCTCAATCAGATGACGGTCGGGAAAAGTTGCCTTTGCATCTAATCCAAGTATACCACTAAACATGAGGAACTAAAATATTTCGCGGTTTGCGATCATAATGATAACCAGATATTGGTCCGATTTTTTGAAGTGAACATCAGTAAAGTGGACCAGGGTTATAATATATAAATATTATAACCCTTATAATAATATTTTTAATAATATTTACAGAAAAAAACACGTTAGTTAGGTATTTCATAACAAAATTCTAAAGAAACTGAAAAACTGAAAGCTATGCGATTTAAAAACTGCCATTCCAAGAGAGAAATTTGAATTGCGGCAACGCAAAATTACAAAAGTAAACAGAGAAGGTTTCCAGGTTACAAAGGCTCGATTGAAGATTTCAAAGTTAAGCTAAATATTTAGGCGACGCAACATTTCAAAAGTTAGCGAGAAGCGACATCAAAAACACGCCGCACGGTTTGCGCTTCGACGCGCTATTATTTGAAGCCAGCGTCCGCAGTTGCAATTTCGGCCACGGAAAATAAATCTCATTCGTAGATGTGCTGGACCGAGGCGAGCACGGTGTGTTTCAGAAGATTTCTCCAGCAATAAAACATAATCCAACGAGCACTAAAATGAAAATGACTCGTCGTTTGTGAGCAGAATGTGCGGGAAGAAGAACGCAAAGTGTGGCCACGATCGGTCGTGAGCATCCGCGCATAAGACTTGAGTTGGTGCAATTCTTCGCACAGCGAGAAGCTGTCTGAAGAAATGTGGATAGTAGCTAATTATATTACGACGCCACAGCCACCCACGAGGATTACAACCTCACATATAACGACGCCACAGCCACGAGGATTACAACCTCACATATAACGACGCCACAGCCACGAGGATTACAACCTCAGATTACAACCTCACATATGACGACGCCACAGCCACGAAGATTACAACCTCACATATAACGACGCCGCAGCCACGAGGATTACAACCTCACATATAACGACGCCGCAGCCACGAGGATTACAACCTCACACATAACGACGCCACAGCCACGATGATTACAACCTCATACATAACGACGCCGCAGCCGCGTGGATTACAACCTCACATATAACGACGCCACAGCCACGAAGATTACAACCTCACATATAACGACGCCACAGCCACGATGATTACAACCTCAAGGATTACAACCTCACATATAACGACGCCACAGCCACGAGGATTTCAGCCTCACAGAAGTCCATGATGGTTCACTTACAATAACAATAAGATATGTGATCCAAGTGTGCTGCTCGTATTACACTGAAAAAGCGCCTAACACTAATAATAATAATATCTTCGTAGCAGCAATGCCTGAGCCACAGAGAACAATGGGGCGATGGTAATTAAAGCTTGCAGAGAGAACTAATCCCTTGTAATTGTATCACTAAAGTTTTTTATGTCTGACGAGTGCGCAGTTAATCTGGTTGATTTAATATGTATTAAACTCGCGAGCTGCAATATTTAGAAGGAAAATAATGCACCGTATTTCTTATTCATGGTACGCAGCTTGTTTATCGACAAGAAAATCCGCTGATGCAGGATTATCTCGCACGTTCTGTTCGATGGAGCAAGACTCCTGCAGCTACCATGCGCATCGGGGTCCTGGTACATTAACCTTTAATCGAGGTCTGAATAATGGAACAAGCGATCGAGTTCCAATTTTTTTACGGAGGTGAAAAATCTTCCGATGTTCAGCATCACGGCCCTGAAAAATCGTCTACAATGTCCCCAATGAATTTAAAACCCCTGAATGTATTTTTTGATAATCTCGAGGAAAACTAAGTTTCCGCATGATTTCTTGTTGAGCTCAAGAGTAGAGGAAAAAGATTCGACACGTAATAGCCGTGGATGAGATTTGTCGGGAATTATCGGGACGTGGGCAAACGGAAGACAAATTCACAAGAGATGATAATCTGACCGAAAACGTACCGAATTTCAGGTCTCACAATTAAGGGTAATTTTTGGCTTTTTGGCGGATTTTTTCACTTTTGGAAAAAATGCACTATTGTGCTCGCCATGTCCGTCTGTCTGTTTGTCTGTCCGTCCGTGACTTCACGTTTTCGTCGATGAGAAAATGCGCTCTCTGTCACTCACTGCAGTGAGTACAGAGTTATATTATTTATAATTTGAAGCAGGTAATCTGAGCAGCGTCTAGCCTCTCAGGACGCCACTCAACTCGATCTCTTAAAGGATTACCTGGAATTACCGGGCTTACATACATGAGGAAAAGCGTTATTCAAGAGGCCATCTATTTCCAGTTAGGTTACAACGAGGAGGCATAACGTTGATAAATTTGCAAGTATAAAGCCCAGTACAAAAACTAAGAAGCCCACCAACAAAGCAGAAACAATTTTAGTCATGTTTTCAAAAAGCTAGCGAAAATTTAGATGACGTGAAAGTACGAGTTCAAATGTTTCCCTCTGCATTTCACTGGGAATTATCACTTATCAGGTCTCGAGCCGACTGAAGGCTCCCCTCGTCCGGCGTCTATATAAAGGAGGACATCCGGTGCGCTATTTTATTTACCTTAGGGAGCGAGAGCGGCATGCAGCGTTTGCTGGAGCCTTAGTACGGCGCACTGCCTTTAATAAATTACAAACCCCACAGACTTGCAGGCTCGTAATATCGCTCGGTCCATATATTGCTCGTATCTCTATACTATAATACTAGCTGCATCAAAGTAACGAAGATGCTTCTTTAATAATAGGTAATTGGACCAAAAATATTTACGTTACAGCTCTACAAATTAGTTAGCAAGAAGCTTAATATTTTTCACTAATAATTGAATAATAATAATTATAACTAATAACTAACTACTAACTACAACTTAATAACTAACTACTACTACTTAATAACTAACTACTTTAACTACTAATTGAGATAGCCTTACTAAGCTTAGTAAGGCGATCTCAATTATAGAGCGTGTAGTTAAATTGAAAATGTTGGTTTGTTATGCAACATGAAACGACAGAGGGAACGGATGAGGAGCCTCGTAATAATGTAAGCAAATTACACACTTGGTCGAATGTCAAAATTATCTGCATAATAATCATACAAGACAGCTATCCATGCTTAGCTTCATTCAAATTATTTAAATTATTTTGTAGCATAGATTGTCGGGTTAGAGGCGTACAACATGTTACCGTAACGGTTGAATTAAAGGTAGCAGGACGTGCAAGTAATTACTATGTTACCGTCACGGTTGAATTAAGGGTTGCAGGATGTGCAAGGAATTACCATGATACCTGTCTCTTATACACATCTAGATGTGTATAAGAGACAGCACGTGGATTACAACCTCACACATAACGACGCCACAGCCACGANCAGGATGTGCAAGTAATCACCATGTTACCGACACGGTTAAATTAAGGGTAGCAGGACGTGCAAGTAATCACCATGTTACCGACACGGTTAAATTAAGGGTAGCAGGACGTGCAAGTAATCACCATGTTACCGTCACGGTTGAATTAAGGGTAGCAGGACGTGCAAATAATCATCACGTCGAGCTCATTAACTAGACGCATGCCTGCGCTGCTGCTACCGTGACAGGCGGCGCTGCAACTACGCAGAACACACTGTCATTAGCGGCATGTTAATTGGTAAAATTTCTCGTAACGAGGAAAATTGAAATGATTGAGAACGCAGCATTGTTCAAGATTGAGTTGATGTCGGCAAAATTGAACCTAATAAAAACCAATATTTTGCATAAATTATATTATCGATCGGTAAGTATATTACGTCAATACTAAACTACATGATCTGGAAAATATGGTATAGCTCTACGTCGGCAGACGACTATCTGATACAAAGCAATGCACCTTAAAGATAAGATATAAATAGAAGAATTTTATCTTAACATAAGAAAGATGGACATACCGAGGCCAAAAGTTTTTATCGGAAGTTAGAACGCAATATCGCAACAGTCCACACAACGTTCAAGACATCCTAAGATGGCTTTGATGACGTTCAATAAAAACGGGACGGCCTCAGAGGTCGTTTGATAGAGCAATTAAAGCATAGCTGCTCGATTCCCTTTAGATCTTCTTAAGAGATTCTGAAGGGCTCCCTCAGACACATACAACACAGATGAATGCGCCGCGACCGTCAAACAGGTTTCAATATCGGAGGCCGATTGATGCGTTAACTTTTATCGTCAGAGAGAAAGGACCGAGAGGAATACTCGTACTGTAACAAACGTACAGTATCATGGTTCGGCGTAAGGTGCAGGACCAAACAAACTGAAATCAGAGGCCTTCATTTGGTAAGTTAAAGCGATATTCGGGAAATAAAATTTAGGTGAGAATAGAAGGAAAAAATATAACTCAGTACTCAGTGCAATGAGTGACAGAGAGCGCATTTTCTCGTCGACGAAAGCGTGGAGTCATAGACGGACAGACAGACGGACGGACATGGCGAGCACAATAGTTCATTTTTTCCATAATTGAGAAAATGCGCTAAAAACACGTTTGCAAAATAAATATTCAGATATTATTTGGACTTGGGACTTCAATGGGTGAATCATGTTATACGTTGTAAGAGAACGTTGGCTTAGTAGAACGGTTAGTGAATAATTGATGGAATACCGACTCAGAAGAAGAAAATAACTTCATAAATAAGCTCGTTTACGATGATGTACGAAGATGATTTGACGCTTGTGTATAAAATTGATATATAAAAGAGTCGGCCACGTGGGCCGGCCTAGTCGTCTATAGGAGTGCGTTCGGCGTAAAATATTTCAGGCCAGGAATGCGTTGGTCGTAAAATATTTCCCCTCAAGGAATTAACAGGAATACTTTCAGCTCCGTTGGTCGTAAAATATTTCCCCTCAAGGAATTAACAGGAATACTCTCAGCTCCGTTGGTCATAAAATATTTCCCCTCAAGGAATTAACAGGAATACTCTCAGCTCCGTTGGTCGTAAAATATTTCACCACAATAAACCCCGAGGAATACTTTCATTTGAAGTTGGTCGTAAAATGATCAAGGTTGACAAACGAGGACGTCAAATTGAATTTAAAACTTGGAACGACCCGGGAAAAACTGAGCTGGCCATTAAAGGATCTCACCACAGACGTAATTCGATTAATCGTCGAAGTCTGGAGTTCGCAGGAACAAAATACTTTTATTAGATGCCGGTCTGAAGCCCCGCGAAGAAGGCAATGTTGAAGGCCAAGAATTTCTAATAACGAATTCCGTACAAAAAATCGAAGAAAAACCAACTCCCGAATTTGGGTCTGGTTCTAAAGAATTTGCCTGAAATTATTGCTATGAAGTTAACAATTGTGATTTTCATACGTTGTCGTTGCGGCGGATAGAGATATTGAATTTGCTGTCATAAAAAATTAAATCTTTCACAAAACCGATTTAATTTCGAGCGGCTCCCGGCAACAACAAAGAGACGGCGGAGCTGGTCGACAAAAATGAGCACTCAAGAGTTCAAATCATTCAGTAATTAAAAAGAAAGCAACGATGAAAGAGAAGCGCTCAAGAGCTCTCTTAACGAGGTCAAGCAGCTCTTAGGCTCAACTTGAGATGCTGGGATGAGAATTTCAATGAATAAGTAAATTTAATAGAACCCATGTCTCTCCATCCGAACGTATTCTATATCCGTTGTTTGCTATGAACTTAAATTGAGATTAACAACATTAAAACTTAAAATTTAATAGCATTGAAAAAATTTATGGATCCCATTGTTAGTTTTCTGTGAACCACATTGAAAAAAATTTACAAAACAGTCACGCTAATTGATTATTTAACAGTTAAACAAAGACACCTAGTTAAAAATTGGACATCAACTGAATTAAAAATTTATTACAACCAGTAAATAATATCTCTGCTGGACTGAAGTAGAAATTGCATTATATTTAGCACAGAATATTAAACAGTCCTTAATGTATTATATATATATATATTTAATACTTTATTTATTTAATACTTTAATTTGTTTAATTTGCACTTTATTGCACTCAATATTCCAATTTAAATAAAAATTTGAATATTAAGTACAATAAAGTCGTCAAGAACACGATGCTTGAGCACTTTAGACGACAGATCACAGCGGGGCTGGCAGAGCTTCCCATTTACAGTAACTGCCAGCGTTTGTTTGCAGTGCAGCAACTCTTTCCTGACACCGAAAATTTCACTGGCCCATGAATTTAAACAAACAATGCTTCCTCGCCTAGAAAAAAAAATACAAATCAAGGAACATACTTGCATCATACACCATACTTGCGATGTTATATATAATGATTAAAATTATGTTTTTTAAAAGATATTTTAATATACAAAATAGAATATATTGTTCTAAATTCATCAAAAACCTCGCAAAATTTGTAAATCGATTGATAAATGAGAGACTGCTTTATAGTTGCGGTATACGAAGAATATGATAGAAATTGAGTAATGCATGCATCGCTGTACAATCAAACACTGTTGCAGCATTACAATTTTGTAGCGACCAATTAATTAATCACACTCAGTTAAGATGGCAGAATCGCTGGGTGCCTTATGATCGATGGGTAAAATTAAAAGTAAAAAATTATGCTTCTAAAAGTTTTAGTTGAAAATAATAAAATCCGTTAAAAAATTGTGTTTAGAAAAATTCAAGTTATTTTTCGCATCAGCAACAAATTAATCATCTCTGACCGCAGAACTCACACCAAAATAAGTAAGTTCGCAAAAAAGTATTTACATGTAATATACATATAACGTAATCTTACAGGAATAAAATTAGCAAAAAATGTTTATATTCCCAACCCAAGCGCATCGAAAAGGAAAAGACGGCTATAAGGTTGTGCAAAAAAAAGCTTCCCGCTACCAAAAGTAAAACTGAAAAGAGCCAGGAAATCCGTAGCAGCTTTCGAGTCCTTCAAACAGACTCGTTGCACACCAAAGCCGCGACTCAAATGAAAGCTCGAGTAGATCCCGCTAGAAAGGCAACGAGTGCTGTCGGATTTACAAACGTGCCTCGAGAAAAAAACACCCATACCGAAAATCGGAATGAAAAAAACACATAAATATACGAGCTCAAAAGCGAAATTCATCTTTGAGTCCAAGTCATTAATTATCAACGTGTCGCCGCGGGTCTCGACACTAAAATATCCCCGAAAAACGCCGAGTGCGACTTCTTCATCTTGCAGCAGCAAAGTTAATTATAACTCATGCCACCAAGATGTCGTACTCCTAGCGACTTCACCGAGACATTTATGCTAACGAAGTCTCAGTCTCGCGCTATTGCTTTTATTCAGAAAAATGCAGGCTAGTGCAGCAAGGCATGAAAGTCAAGTGTACACACAAGTCAAAGCCTGCAGAAAAACGGAAACTAAGGCAACGCACTTCTCACCTTTTATATGAATTTATTGTAAAATAAAAGTTTTGCCGTCTTCTTGAAAGTTTTCAATCAAGCTGAAAGGTTCAATCAAGCTGAAAGGCAACATAAACATCGTAACAAGGACATGATATCTACAAGTTTCACTAAATAAAGTTTATAGATTTCTCAGTAGTGAATCGGATTTTTGAATAAATGAAATAATTTTTTCAAATACATCTAGATTCATTCTTAAATTATAGCGTATCCTCCGAAAACATACGGCTCAAACTAAAAAATATGAGGTATAAATTTTCCAGCGTTATGGTCCAATTCAAAATAAACCCCGAGTTTGTTCTCGATAACAAAATTTGTGTCAGTTTTCTTGAGCGTAAACACGATCAAACTGCGCCAGATGGGCAATATGTTACACAATTTCTTAAATGGCTTTGACTCCTATAGTGCAGACGGCGACCAAATCTAGTGGAGCCTCGAAGTTTGTCAAAAATTGGACGAGTCCAGAAAACTTTTCATATAGATTTTCACTTTGCTGAGCTGTCATGAGTCGAGCTTATATCAAAGTGAAAAATCATGCAGGAACCATCGCTGAAAACTTTGTGGCATGGAGTTTAGGTCTATAATTTAACAGTTCAAGTATCTATGAAGCGACTGAGTATTAAACTCTTGCTGTTCGTAGCCGGGAAACTTTTAAGGAACACCGTGAGGGCTTTGCACAGAGAGACCATGAAGAGCCGAGCTTTCCACACGTGTTGGCAATTATCAAAAAGCTCCTGGCGCATAATTTTTTGCATTGATGAATACCGTTAGCATGACATAGAGTGGCATATGAATGAAGGAGTTATTGAAAAAAATGAAGCATGATAGCTTACACAAAGGAGAAGAAAGGCTTAACATCATATGAAATTTTGCGAACTTATTAGATACCCATTTCCACGCCTGTTCCGCGTAAACATCGGCCGTTGAAGCTACCCTGTCCCTGGGACGGCCGGTCGAAGCTCTTTATGGAAGACCCGCTCGCTTTTTACGGTGCCTCATGCGAAAGAATTTTGGTCAGGAAAATATGCTGTCGTAATACCGATGTCGAAATATTGCGGCACCCGAGACGGCTGAGGCAGCATCAGTTTTATATGGGTATAAAACATCGAGTCGTGCACAAGCCACGCACCGAAAGTCAAGAAACGGCTCGAGGAAGGGAGGGTAACGTCGGGAATGTTGTGATTGCGGCCCACGGAATCCAATGTAGCGATTCCCGATGTAGTCAGGGCGTTCACTAGGGCAAATGGACTCGTCCAATGGACCTGTAAGGTTAAGGAACTTTCCCGGCCCTAGACATGCTAGAGCTCGGCGCATTGATCGCATTATATAGCAGGCTTGAGGAAACACATGGTGCTATTGGAATGCTCAGGTTTTCACTGATGGCTTCCAATTGCATGCATTACGCTATTTTTTTGTGGATTTCATTCAGTTTGCATGCATTGTTGACATTTTTGTAAATTAACGATTAGAATTCATTCAACCTCCGTGAAAACCCAACACGACACCACCTATTTATTTCGACAACACCAGCATTTTCTACGTTCTAGACAGTTGAATGAAAATCTAAAAATTTTAACATTATTATGCCTTATTGATGCAGAAATAAAAACGCAGGTTTGCGAAACAGCTAATTTAAATTAGATGCTAGATATTGGCAGAATCAAATTTTTAATTAAAGGCGAGCAAATATAGCAGCCTTAGCAGCAAGTAAAATGAACACGATTTTACGTCATTTTTTAGACATTTGGACAACATTACAGATAAACCGATATTATAAAATCATCAAAGATATATGAGCCAATGAAAAAATTTGTGAGCAAGCAATGTAAAAACATAAGACATCTACATAGACTCAATAGATGAAACTCCAGTAGAACTAAAAACAAATGTTGAACCTGAATGAACAAGCTTTGCGTGAGATGACAAAACTTTAATGCCAGACCTGCACAGCGTTGCAATCGCATCGAGGTACAATCGAAAGAGCGCTCATGCCAATAGGATTGCAAACCAAACAATCAGTGGAACCAAGAGAATAAAAGAAATAAAACAGCGAAGAGTATTTCAGTTGCAACTTCAGAAATTGACTTGGAGTGCTCGCAGCTGAGAGCGTGATTGATTCAACTTGGAATCCCAAACTGGACCAACTTTTCGT
Source organism: Hyalella azteca (assembly GCF_000764305.2). Taxonomy (NCBI): domain Eukaryota; kingdom Metazoa; phylum Arthropoda; class Malacostraca; order Amphipoda; family Hyalellidae; genus Hyalella; species Hyalella azteca. Next base: position 118,614 of record NW_025930981.1, read on the forward strand.
AAATAAATTTCTGAACGTGTGAGGCTCGGAGAGCGAGATATATTCAGTAATACGAACGGTCTTCCAGTGAAATGAAAAATCACTTTGTTTTATAAACCACGGAAAAGTTGAGCACTATTTTTATATTGAAATAAATGAAATACTTGATATATTTATTTTTATCATTCACTTTAATTAACGGAGTGAAAGACGAACCATTAGCGGTCATTGTGCGCTAACTGAATACCCCAAAAATAATACGGTGAGTTCCTCATCATCAGCATCACTACGACCATTATTGCACCAGTGATCAAATGAGCATCAAAACGGTGAATAAAAAGCCTGGTCTCGTCCAACAAAGGCGATCTGATTCAATTAGAAGTTGAAGCAGCGTTCCCAGCGGAGAACAAGTCAAAGTTGTGGAACTCAACGAAAAATTGCGAGCAAAAATTGAGACCAACTCGGCATAGAAATGTGAGAAGATAGCACATGAGTTGTGTTATTCGAATGCTATTTCCATCCAGTCTAGCGGCAATTCCCATGAAGACGAGCGGCACGCTTTGAATAAATAAGTTTAAGGCAGCTTCCACAAAGTAGAAAAAAAATAAAATATTGTACTCCATTTCTACGCAGAGAAGTAATGCATCATTTTTACGTGAAAAATAAGCTACATGATGACAAGCAGCTGCTTGGATCGGCAAACCGGACAATGACAAATGAATTTAATTAGCAACAATGCTTATTACGAATCATGAGTACGAGTTAAACAACTTAATTGACTCCAACAAAATAAAACTATAATGCTTAAAGCCAGTGATCTACTGCTCATAAAAAGTGACTAATAAATGTAAAATTCATGCATATTCTACAGTTCAATGCTAGACGAGGTACGATCTCATTGAAAGGAAAAGTAGGTAATCCCGGGCTGATGGGATCCGACTATGATGGCAAGTCGCAATTTGCTCTGAATTGTTCTCAACTCCTGAACGCCGGAGCTAGGTACGACAAAACCTCATAGTGTCTCGAGCAGCAATCTGATTAGAATGCATAATAGGACAGAAGTGCAATGACTCTAAAAGGGACCAAGGAAATTCTCATTCAAAGCGTGGATTGCCGCAGCCGCAGGGAGGCTGTCGAGCGTAAAATGATTCGATGAAGCCTCGCAAGGATTCGAGTGAGACAATTCTTGAGGTAATAGCTAACTGAAGCTAGAAACTACAAAACTCTTCCCTGACTGCTCTGTCAAGTATTCATGATAAATAAATTAATTGGGTAAGGCACAAATCATTAGCATTGCATATTTGTTTGTATTCGAACGCCAAGATTTGTTGGCAACTATCGGACCCTGATACATATCAGAGCGAATCTCGATTAAGGAATTCACAACTCACGATGTGAATGTTGTTCGACGCCTTAGTCGCGCAATATAAGTGATGATGAAATCGGTGACATTACCGACAGCGTGCCGATGATTGAAAATCTTCAGCTCACGACTTTTTTTACGAATTACCGACCGCCGTGACTCTGATATTCTATGTATAATTCAAGAGTTAGGCCTTCAGCAATCACGAAAATGAGCCGTGACGTGAAATTATGTCGACAACACTTATGATGTTTATTTCGTTGAGCGCGTAATTTCACTTAAATAACTGATCTAGAAGAGGAAGTTTACACGTCAAAGCCTGTGCAGATAAATCTTGTGACTTGACGCTAAACACAGAGTCACGAAATTTGTAACGTCAAAAAACTAACCTGGACGAGGTAAGCAACGAGAAAGAACCAGTCGCCATTATATGTGACCTCGATGACACAACTGACCAAGAAAAAGTATGCCACTCAACTAAATCTGTATCAATCAACTATATTATTTCATGGACATACTGACCTGGAAAAGATATGCATCCCCAAATGCCGTGGAGAGGCAGAAGATGTAGTCGCGTTTGGGATGTTCAGGCACAGGTTGCATGATGGCTCCGTCGACGATGATGAGATGTTTGGGAGCCGCCTCGACCGAACGTCCTTCTCTGGAGTCGCATGGGTAGAATAAGAGTGTCGTGCCTTTCAGGCACACCCAGTAGCCCTTCCAGCCTCTCTTGCGTGCTAGTTCAATCTGGTGCTTCTTCCGCAGCAGCCATTTCTTCACGCTCAGGAACCTGACAAAACAAACACAAACAATGCGTCAACGAGTTGTAAACTTGGAATTCTTGACTCCAAGGAAAGGCCTCCGAGAAATTGATGACCATTTGAATAAAGATTTAATATCAGCAAGCGAATTTACGATTAGGAGAACATGGATTGGAAACATCGTCGTGAAGACTAAATAAACAGAGTAAGGAAACGGTTATAACATTTGAGTGGAGTTCGAATGAACTTTAATGAAGTGAATAAGATGAGTATACATCTCGGCAACTGGAGTGCTCAATGGCTCATCTAATAAATGCTTATATTTTTATCTAGATTTCCAACGATGAACAATTCTCAGCCTACTAAAAAAAATAAATTCATAGTGTAGAACGATCGAATAAATGTTGTATGAATTTGCATCGAAAGTAAGCAAACGATCTGCAATAGATTGACGCGGGGATTTAAACGGACCGAGATATTATTGCTTCCGCGAACTCGCTAAACTAAAGAAATAAGTTCGCTGATATGAAGGTTGAGTTGCTTCGATAGCATCCAGGTTTGCACAGCTGTGGCTGGTGTCAACACAGCGGCGTCGCAAACACGGTTCGTCCCTTAACAACGATATTGCATCGAGCAAGAGATTTCCAGGCGTTATTCTGGAATTTCGCACCTATGCCGTGGCGAGACCTAGTTGTGATAAAATCGTTTTAAATTCAGGCGAATTATATACATCAGGGATATTTAAATTTAGTGGTAGTCAGCTTAGAGTTATCAGTGAAACTATTGCCAAAGTCAGCCGTGAAAAATGAATGCTTCTATTCAAAATGTCGCTCACAGGCCAGAAGCCACACATAAATTCTTGGATCCTCGAAGTGAGGCAGCAAAAACCTTTCAAGAGGAACGTCAACCCTCAAAGAAATTTTCAGCAGAAATTGAAGCTTCGAATCGAAATAAAAGAGGAATGCTTTTCTCAACTAGGAGAGCGTGTGAATTGTTCGTGTCGTTTTGAGAGAACACAATTATAATCGTGAACATATTTTATTTTATTCATGACCTAATGGATTTTGACCCGTGATGAATTTGAATACAAATCTGGTGGGGTGGTACTCTGGTGAATCTAGAAATATCTATACCAAAAACTATCGATGCACAAGCAAGCGCACTTTACGGTGTAATAAATGAAAATTCCTGAATTTATCCTACGTTTTGGGTCATTTCCTGACATCTCAGAGGACATGGAACGTGACAATCACAGAGAAATAAATTTTGTTAGTGAAACATAATCTAGAAACAGTGACGGTAATAAATTATACTATAACAATCAAAGTTGGCTCACTCCTTAATTGCCAATCGCTATGAACGAATAACGAAAATATTAATTGAACCCAGACTGAATAATATTTAAACCCGGAATGAAGGCCAAAACTTCCATGAACAAGGCCCCGGTGTAACATTGATCGCTTCCGAGAGCGGTTGTACTCGCATGACAATCAAGGAGCGTGTATGCACGTATGAGCCGCTCCGAACGCTATGTGGTCTTCAGAGCGTTCAGAGCTCCAGGGCATCAGAGCAACACATGAGACACAGATCAGTCCTCAGTATTCCAGTGTTCCTCAGTATTCGGCAGCGCTGGAGCTAAACTAATGAGGGATACACGGCATAATTAGACACGACATCGACGCCTGACGTCCGGCCAGCGTTTCTGAAACGAATCAATTGACAGGTGCCATATTATTCTCATCTTCCAGTTGATGCATGAATTTCGTTGATCAAACACGTTAAAAGATAGAAATGTTATAGTGTTGTATTTTGCTAAATCCAGATTTGCGTATTTTTGCGACTGATTGATGGAACATGAAATTTTCAGCTTCTTCAGTTCAGTGTAACACTTGGGATTGCGCGGGCACGATACTTGAATGGTTATTTACCAAATTATGCAAATAAAAGCTCAGAGACCACACTCTTTAGTAAAATTTTGCGGCTATTTAATTCAGTTTCCTGATTAAATGAGCGCAATGAAAATCGGAAACGGAAGGAACAGAATTCTACCTTACCGAGCAAGAGGATAAGAGAAAAGAGCAGCAAATATGAACATCATAGAAAAATATTAAGGAATAATTATGTATGAGCGACTCAAATTAAAGACACAGCGCAAAAGTTGGAAACGGTTTTCTCGACGCATCACTGAGAAAACAAATACAAAACAAAACTTGAAGAAAACCAACGAGATAATAAAATTGAGGGCGGACCTGCGAAGGCTAAAAATTCGGCGAGATGGTCGGTTTACGACAACATCGGGTAAGCAGCTTGGCGAGATAGACACCTGAGACCGTTTCGGCTAGAGCCGCACGCAACTCAGCCTCGAGGGACGCAGGACTGGTTCATCGGAAAAGAGTCGGGAGCCCAATTCCCATCCCAATAAAAGGCAAGGAATCGAACTAGGAAGTCTACCCAGAATTTTGTACCAATTCAAAAATATCGCCCAAATCTGTAAAACATGAGTAACAGCGTCTGAACAGTGTTGTCCCGTATGAACTTATTTTCTTTGTGCGAGTGCACTTCATTCGGTACTTTAAATTACACGGAAAGGTTTTCGGTCATATACCTAAAGCTAACGTGTTTAAAATAAACTGCGTTGTATCCGGTCGATATCATAATTATCTAACTTTTTAACATTACCTCGTTTAACATCGCAACATATTAGATGCCTTCTGCCTAGATAACTCATAATTGCTCCACATACACGCTATGCTGACATGCGCTCATAAGTAAATTAACATTAAGATGTTCAAAAACGCAGTACTCCCTTCAATGAATCGACCAGACGGATGCATTGGTAGGAAGTTCCATTAGCAAAAGGGGTAATGAATGAGAAGCGTTATTATAAGCTCTTTTTAGCAGGTGAACTTGGCAACACAGACTAAGATCTGAATGAAGTAAGACCACATGCAAGCTTTAGAGTTAGATAAGAAAAGCATGGTTGTGATTCTAGACCAGTGTTTTGATAAATATAATTTTAGAAATCGGAAGAATTGGAAAATAAATCATTAGACCGACAAATCCGTGATCTCAGTTATGATGCAAAATACCAGAGGTTGAAGAAGAAGCGAATGGACTGCGTCTTCTTCGCAATAGTGCGGGGACATACCGCAAGCCTAAAAACATTGATAACTTTAATAAAAATCTCCAGATGTAACAACTAAGCTCATTAAATCGCAAAAATTAAGAAGAGTTGCATGGCTAAAGAATCTCAATTTTGGGAAGCTAGTTTATCAGCACGCAAGTTTCATTAAAAAATTAAATACGTGCTTAAATTTCCTTTCAAATCATTCCAAGTTCTAGTTGAAATACACGAATTCAAAATATGAAATTCATTCAACGCTCGGGACCACAAGTTCTGAAGCGATTGATGCTTGGACGAGACGGAAAAGAGGTGCTGGTATTCGCTGATAGTCTCGTGACAGGCGCTGACTTTTATTATCATTGACAGTCGTAACAGATGTCAGGATGTCGCCCCGACGCAGTTGCTTTTCGCTGCTCTAGCATATCTTGCGAGTATCGCTTGCCAATATCGCTCCAATTTGCATTTGGGCAGACATAGACCCACAGCAAACGTGACACTGCAGACATATATAAGGTGCTATCGTGCTGCGATACGTGTTACGCAAAACATCTTAAACTCTCAATTGTGCAGAAAAAGAGTCATACAACATCGCGGTAATTTCATGCATCAGTTGTTCAGGCAGTATGATGTATTGAAAGTATTCATGCCATTCACTCATTCGCAAGCAAGGTACAGCTAGCGTAATTTATCCACTGCATTGAGAAGATGGCGCTACGATTTTCTTTGGATTGCAACGATTTTCAGCTTTTCAAATGTCATTCTGAAATTCATTGCAAAGATGCTGTTGAACATTCATTTGTGTCACCTTTAGCTGTCATGCATGGCATTAAGAGTGCATATAATACAGTAGTAATTACCGCATGCATATGGATAAAATGAATTTCCATGACAGAGATTTTACGAAAACCTCGTACTTTGTGCAACAAAAAACTACGTTCAATAAAGAGATTTTAGAAACAATCCCATTAATAAAGTAATAAGCTTAAAAACACGAAATAAAACAACAAAACTGATTGAAATCATACACAATGATTTTCGTGGTCAATAATAGTCTTTGCCGGGTTTTTAACTTTGGTTCTTAAAGAGCAGTATTGAGAGCATGAATAAGCGTCAGCCTATAGATCCTCAAGGGAGAAGCTTTTAATAAGCTTAGCGTATGCAGAGTCACACGCGGCAAAAGCTTCGTGAAGTCTCTGGCATATAATGGAACGCACAGACGGCTCTACATAACGCGATACGCGGCCTGGACTACAGTGCATCTAGCGGCTCTTCGCCTGGCAAGCGTTGCGTGGTCGCCATCACAGTGCAATTAGCGGCTCTTACGGCTCTTCGCCTGGCAAGCGTTGCGTGGTTGTCATCACAGTGCATCTAGCGGCTCTTCGCCTGGCAAGCGTTGCGTGGTCGCCATCACAGTGCATCTAGCGGCTCTTCGCATGACAAGCGTTGCGTGGTCGTCATCACAGTGCAATATATAGCAGTTTACAGCGCAATGTTCCGCATGGTTTAAACTTTACAGCGCAATGTTTCGAGTTTTCACGTGAAATTCGTACAAAAACCACGACAAAGCGCGACAGGCGCACGCTTGCGGTATTTAATCTGGGGAGGTTCAGAAATAAATTTCTCTTCATGAATGGTTTCAGTGGACATTGAAAAATGAACAGAAAGTGAACTCAGCCACTAAGTCGAGTATCTCAAGAAAAGACACCGATTTAAATGACTCAATTAAGGCACTATACAGATCATGTTTTACTATTTTATAAAATAAAAAATTTTAGCCAGTAAAAAAATTAGACGAACTCAGATTAGTACGATCAACGACAACCCAACTCATGAATATATTTTTGATTGAAAAGAAGCTTATCAAGCATCATTCAGATAATATGAAACAGAACGAAGACACTTGCCGTTTTCAAACCATTCAGACTGCCTATAATGTTGAGGGAAAAATTAGAGAAACAGTAACAGTAACAACAGTAATCCATATGTGGCATCTCAAATAGTGGCAACACCTTCACCGTTAATCAGATTTAATGGTAAGCAGGCGAGCGCAAATACGGAGCCACAAACTCGCATTCTTCGTCAAAAATGTCTCCATAAACAGCCACTGGTCCGACAAACATCGGATAACCGTTGTAGTTAGAGTTTATGTTCATAATAAGCTTTTTTAAGCTCGGCTATTAACGGCCATGAGCGAGTGCTGCTGTAAAAGCATTCCGTATTCAGCGACCCATTCGCTAATGGCCCTAGCGAGATGCTCTTTAACGGGTACATCCCCGGTACAGGGCCCACCGGTTTTATCATGACGTCGCAGCCGGGACTCGGTGACGTCGGAATACATGGCTTTATTTACGTAGAAGTATTAGTAATCTTATACGATTAGATACACTCCGAGTGAACTCAATAAATACATCGCGTTTGGAGTTTATTGAAAAAATTTTCCCATCAAACTAAATAACCCGACCGATGAAAGTTCTTCTGAACAAAATGATCTGTACAAAGCAATTTATCTTGTTCAATCTCAAGAAATGAAGTCCTCGCAGCAATATTCCGCGGAATATCAGAAGCCAATGTAGTTTCTCCGACAGAGACTCACCACAACTCAGGACAACGAACACCCAAACAAGAGAACTTGTGTCACAGCTGCTGCAATACGAGTTTGCCTAAGGCCGTCCTTTTGAGTAGAAGAGACAAAATGTCTCCAGCAGAACTTCTTTCTGGAACTTGCGCAGAAAATTTTGCAGTTTTTTTTGCAGTCTGTCAACAATTTCCGGATGGAAGAAACATAGAATGAGGAAAAATTATTTTGTATGCAAAAGAACTAAATTAAAATATACGAGCGCCGTTTAAAAATCCCAGAAATAACTATAGAAATGACTTTATGGAGAAGGCTTTTCCTAAATATAGATAATGGCTTCCAGAGATATTAGAAATTCCATGACCGGATTAAATGCACAAGAAGACGCGCGTCAGCATAATGGCGGCCTGCCTGCTGGCTCTGGAATGGTAGATCCGAAATGTTCAATAAATTATTAATGTATTATACTCAGCCCTTTCTCGCAAGTCACATAACAATTTGGTTAGTATCACATGCAAATAAGTTATGAGACACTTGAAATTAAAATTGAATTGCAAATATAATATCCAACGAGGGCCAAAGCTGTCAAAAAATAAATTCAGATCAAATGTACAGCAACAAGACAATTGGAATCAAGCGCAATAAGAAGAAGCATTACGCTCAGGGAATCCAATTTTCCGTGATAAGTAAAAACATAGAAACCCATTTGATGCCCACTTACTCAAATCAAAGCCAAACCCAAGAATGCCTTCATTCAATAAAATAGAACCGTAAAATAAAAGCGTTTTCATCGTAGCTAAAATATCTTAAAACAATGCAAGACGCTCAGAATCACAGCCGAGCGGAAGAAGGCAATTTTGTACAGAATACGGATGAGGTTTTGCAATAAAAGTTTAAGTGGAACATTGCGAGGCGATGGGGCCAACAAAGGGGTTAAGGAAACGTGTTATGAATTCAGTGACATTGCATAACCATAGTTAACGTATTTTGCAACTACCAGATCATTCTGCAACTGCCCGTAGTACACATGAAGCGTAAAATTTTGCAATAAAATAGACTCGAGCAAAATTTTAATAATTCTGGATGTGATTGCATTTTAAAAGTGTTTTGTTGAAATTTGAAACTGATAATAAATGAGTTGTGTTAATGCCTTCCTTGTGAATCAACATGTTGTTCATATTTCATAAATCCAGCTATAACTTTTCATCACTCAAATGAAAGGCCAACGATTGTAATGGGAGGATTGAAATATGAATTGCTTCTGCTTCATTTGTTGGCCAGTATATAGAACGATGAGCCAATGAGGATAAATGTAATCTTAGTAAAATATGAATAAGTCGTAAAAAAAGGAAGTCATTGCTAGAATTACTTCATCTGCTGCCAGAGGCCAACTTTTGCCCAATAAGAGGACTTTCTAGTAAAACTTTTGAGCACTTGACAACTTTAGCGAGTCGGCGCTTGCAAAAAAAGAAAACAAAGAGAGGAAAATGGATGATTCGAAGAGACAATGAAGTTGAACACAAATTACGCCTGTTCAACAAACTTCTGAATTAAGTTATTATTTGTTTGTCACTTGGTGGTACTTAGGATGCTTAAACGTGTTAATGAGTCCGTTGTCGGACATAAGCAATTGTTTTCTAATTTTTGCGAGAAGCGACGAAAACTAATTAAAATCATAAAAATTCTTTATGAATAGATTGCATAAATTTGGTCCTAAATTCAAAGTATAAACTAGTCATACGTACATTTTTGCGTACTTTTGACATATATATACTCATTATTCCACTTAATTGCTAGTCAATGTGAACTCTCTGTGATACCCTAGAAATAAGCTCTCTCAGTCAAACGCTAAACAAACGTTTCTGCTGGGCACTCGTCAGGCAAAGAAAGATGCCCGAGTATTAATCTAAAGGAAGATGCGCATGCAAGGGAAGTTCAATACAGAGTGCTGGTCATAACTCAAGCTGAGTGCACATTCCGGCCGACGTTCCGACGCGGCGCATAAGCAACAGTATACACGACGCAACAGCAACACGATGCAACAGTAACACGACGCAACAGTAACACGACGCAACAGCAACACGATGCAACAGTATACACCTGTCTCTTATACACATCTAGATGTGTATAAGAGACAGCTGTAACACGACGCAACAGCAACACGACGCAACAGCAACACGACGCAACAGCAACACGACGCAACAGGAACACGACGCAACAGCAACACGACGCAACAGCAACACGACGCAACAGCAACACGACGCAACAGCAACACGACGCAACAAACTGCAATAAAGACTTGCCCGCTCCGCTAGACAAAACATTCCAGCTACGCAATAACTTCATAGCTAATATTAACTTTCGATAAAGTTTCAAAAGTTATGAATAACTCGTTGAATACTGAGCATGGTATAATATTCAGGCATTTGCACGTCGAGTTTATATTGAAATACAGTCGTACAAGAAATTTAGTGGCAAAATGGTATCGTTCTAAAATAGTGCAAACAGATGAACAAGTATCATATGTCGAATGAACACGCGGATTATATGGAAGATTTCGCGATAGAGGTTTCGTAAATTGTGTTTGTTGTACCAAACATTAACGCAAAGACAGCCAAAAATATTCCAGATAATAAGTATGGTAAACTGGTCAAGATAATCTGCTCCATTTGAGAATATCTTCCTGCATTGAAGCTTAAACATTATCAAGGCGAATCTGTTGAACTTATGAGGAGTTCAGAAAAAAATGAGCATCAAGTCGACAGTGGAGTATTTCAATCTCAGGACTGTTCGGATTCAAATCAGCTAACGTTAACAGATGATAGTGTCTCAAACTCAAAAATACACAGAACGCCAAACATAACACGTGCAGTTGTAGACTCATAACTCAATAGTGAATGATTGATAACCGATCTAAATTGCTTCACTTCGTCAACATTTTCCCCATAAATCGTGAAGACAGATGTAAAGAAATTCAGTTTTTGCGTTTAAAATTTAAGAAACCTCCAATGAGATTCCTGAAATCTCTGAATTCAATCCGCTAATTTTAATTACGCTCGTCTAATATTAAATTATAAATCGAGTAAATTATTCTAGAAATTTCCAAATTTGATTTAGCTAAGAGAGCGACTTGATTATTATAGGTCTATATTATACCTATCATGCAGTATGCGAAAGTAATCACATCGATTGATTACGTCTGCAACAGCTAAAATTAATATATGTTTACGACCTAAATTCCAGCATATGAATTAATGAACGACATAACAATTAATTATATTAATAAAGCTGTGGAGCTTTAATGAAGCTCCATGAATAAAAATTTATTGAATTTATTATGGAGCTTTTACAAAATTCTCTCACATCACAGCCTCAACCTCATCAGTTAGCAACTACAACAAATTATTTCATTAGTAGATTTAGTGAAGCGAATTAGTTGAACCCTGAGACTGGCACAGAGCGGCAGCAAATTAGTGCCATTAATTGCAGTCAACACAGCCTGGGCATCACAGCGGCTATAATTCTACAGTGGGCATCACAGCGGCTATAATTCTACAGTGGGCATCACAGCGGCTGTAATTCTACAGTGGGCATCACAGCGGCTGTAATTCTACAGTGGGCATCACAGCGGCTATAATTCTACAGTGGGCATCACAGCGGCTATAATTCTACAGTGGGCATCACAGCGGCTATAATTCTACAGTTCCAACACAGTATTTATCGGAGGATAAATGTCAGCCAACATTTGGCTACCGAAAAGCCTCATTTACGATGAATTTTCGATCGGGTTTACAGACAAGTAGATCACAGTATTCATGATATTCATAATGAATTTGGTGGTTACCGACATATGTAGGCGTGACCTGGGATTGCTGTGAACTTCAACAGTAATATCGATGTGTCAACCAGGTTAAATTTGAGGGCATTCCCTTATTCATTATTAAAATTGTACTGCGAGATCTTGCAGTGTTTTTGTTGGAATAAAACGTATAATTTTTAAAATGAAAACCTGGGTCAATAATTTTGCGATTAATTCTTTCATAGGTAGTCTACATTAGCTGAATCCATGTTACCTATTCAGCTTTGGGACATAAGAAGCAGAAGAAATAATCAACATCGTACATTTCGACGTTGTTTCAACGTTGAAACCGCGTTGAATTCCAACGTTAAAATCGCATTTATAAAAGGTTTCATCAGGTTTACATGTTCTATCATGAATTGCACAGTATATGAGCGCCGTATTACAATGAGCTGCGGTTATTATATATAAATATACTATTTGCTACTCTATCTACAATCATTGTATCCTGCGCACGCGACCTGCAAGTGTGACGGTATGTGATGGTGCTTTTAAATACTCGTATTGCACATCTTTAATTGTTCCTCCTGAGAATAGCAGAAGAAATAAATGATATCTATATAATTCAGGCACAGAAGTGACTGTTCAATTAGTTACTATGTAGAAAGTTAGGTAAAATAGCTATTAATCTCAATTACGATGCAAGGTTCACCGTGGCCTGCTGGGCAAAGACGAAGAGCGCGAGCCAGTGCAGAAGTAAAGGTAAGTGAATATATAGAATAAAAAAGTATTTATATATATAATAAATGCAGCTCACTGTAATAAAATGCTCGTAGCCATAACGGAGGCTGTTACTGTGACATTCATGATAGAACATGTTGATGTAATAAAACCTTCTATAAATGCGCTTTTAAAGTCGAATTCTACGCGATTTCAACGTTGAAACAACGTAGAAATATACGAAGTTGATAAAATGACGTTGGTTCACTTTTAATTCCGGACTAATATTCAACATGATTTTAACGTCGCGAAATACATTGTTTTAACGTTGATTTCAACCTGACATTGCCTGCAGGATCGTTTTAAAGCGAGCGTTCGCCAACAGAAGTAGCGATGGATAGCTTAGACTAGAGCTCTTACAGCAAATCCGTTACTTATAATGTTGCAGGTGTTACGAGCGTAAAAATGAAGTCGCAAAGGCTAAAATACTCCCTACAAATTCCTGAAATTTTCCAAAGTTCAGATAATTATTTTCAAACTCCGAGCATAATAGGATAATTTACATCCCTAATACCTTCTTTTGAGAACGTAAAAATGAATGAACATCGGAGTAAACTTTTCTAGTAAGCTGTCCTTTTTGCATCAATAATGAGGAAAGAAAACTTTGAAGGTGAATAATTGATGAGAAACTAATGAACACAAGAGCTGATATCGAAGGGAAAGCCATAACGGAGGCTGTTTGAATACACACCCACATTCATCAGCTATTCCTGCCATAACTAATAAAGATTTTGTGATTTATACTATTTGCTGTGCAGCTGAGCCTGGAAGAGTCCACGAAAAGCGAAAAAATTCACATTTCTTTCCAGCCAAATCTGACCATTCAGTGAAAACCGATGTGGACCTCCAGTTTTTATTATGAAAATAGATAGAGAAACTGAATGGTTACTGGCGATCAATAGATGCAGCGCAGCGGCCCGGCAGAGCAGGGCAGTTGTGAGGCTCTTTTTTTATTTCTCCCGGTCGCTGATGTGATCAGTCACTCGCGCAACAGCAAACAAGCAATCAGTTTGAAGTTGACGGTCGATGCCTCCCGGTGGGACCGTTGCTGGACTTATTGCATCGCACGAGAATTTCAAGTCTTACTACGGGGAAAGTCTTCGCCCCCGATCAAGTCACTTTATTCACTGTAAAACCAAAGTAACCATTCTGTATAGGTACTTGTAAAAATAAAATATGTATCTATGTTAGTAGTTTAAAATGAGTCAATTGATAGTTTGAAAAATAATTTTTTTATTTTTACAGCTCACGGTGCTGGAATTAAATTGTGAAACCGAAGATATCAAGAGGCAATTTTTCTCGTAAGGAAAATCTTATATCAGTCCAAGAGAGATTTTCTTCAGTTGGCTGTAGACCAAAGACTGTAAAACCAAAGCTAAGACTGGATAGAAAAAGTTAAAACAGAAAGCAATCACGTCGATAGAACCTAAAACAACCTCGCTTGAAAATGATTAAGCCCACATGAAAATGTGCCTAATCAAAAGTTCCAGCGTGTCACAATAAAAATAAATTAAAATTGATTTTGAGTCGGTTTCTTTTCAGCAACCTTTAGCGAGGAAATCCAAGGAATCGTCTGAAAAATTCGAAACTATTCAGAAAAAATCTGCAAAGAAAACTCGCACATCGCAAAGAAAATTTGCGAAATTTCATGCTGAACCCAGTCTCGATCAGGCATCTCGTCAGTAAACATACAAATTTGATCAAGTTCGGATGGTCGATAACAGAAAAGTAACCATAGCAACCATTGAACGATAACGGCACGAACGGTGCGGTTACTCACATGAATAATACTGATTTGTCACATTTTATCAGGCATGCAATGAGAAATTCAAGGACCAGAATAAACTTCAATGGCCGATTGTACTTCAATGCAAGCGAGAAAAATCTGTGAATGCAGCAAGTCCTGTCGTTTTGTCAACTTAAATGGAAACATGACCTAAACTGATCTGAATTGTGACTAAACTTGGTGCAACTGGTCTGCATCACAACCATAATCATAGAAACTCATCGACATCACAACAAAACGAACCTATGGCAATTGATTTGCATCGTAACTTATATAATAGAAAATGATCTGCTCGCAGATGATTATGCGAAAACAAACTAAAGCGAATTATATCGTCATTCATTGGTAGCAATCTCCATGTTAGTGATGAATACGATGAGAAAATTTGTTGGCTTTAATCACAATTTTTTGTTTAATATTTAGAATATCGATAGGAATTAGGAAAACCTTTGTGTTAAAATACGGAGTTAACCTGGTTATAATGATAATGATTTTAAAAATAAGTAAAGTCCCATGGAAATAAGCTTAAAATGAAAACTATGAATATATACTTGCTTGCCACAAGTAAACCTTTCACAGTTCAAAATTCAAATTACCCCACAACGAACTATAAATTGGGGGGCGTGCATACGCCTTGCGATCACTATGCGGAAATTTCTCCTCTGCTGTGCACTGGGGGAAATCTGAGGACATTTTTTATTGTCGTATACAGAGGGAAATTTGGGGAAGCGATATCCAAATTTTCTTAATTACGCGTAGCGGCCTGAGTACACAATGTGTCTCAAGTTCACGCAGCTGCCATTTTCTCGTCTGTGGTTAGTTGATTTATAAGCATGTCAGTGATAACTGATTGGCAAACGGAGTTACAAACTAGCAACTATTTTTAGAGCATTTTTTTCATTTATGGAAAAAAGGCGCTATTACTCACTGCAGTACTGTGTCACTCAGTACTCACAGCAGTGAGTGACAGAGAGCGCATTTTCTCGGCGACGAAAACGTGGTCACGAACAGACGGACAGACAGAAGGACGGACAGACAGAAGGACGGACAGACAGACGGACGGACCTATACTTTCAAAAAAAGTTAAGATATCGTAAGTTCATCCGCCAATCATTGACGGCCTTTCAAGTCAATCCAGCAATCATAGACAAGAAAATAGAACGTAAGTACTTACGTTCACTTAGTGAGTTTTGAAAGTATAGGCCCCTGGTCTTAAGAAAATGAAGCAGACGTACCCAGCCTTCCTGACGGCGCCGGTGCAGTTGAAGGAGGCCGCCGTGGTGCCGCCCCCGCCACGCGCTCCCTTGTAGGGCGAAGCGTCGGCGCTCTCGCCCTCCTCGTCCTCGCTCACCGCCGTCGTCAGCGACATGCGATCATCGTCCGAGATCTGTGACGACGAAAATACGAAGAAAATTAACATCATGGCGTGAACACCTCCAGATGAAAAAATTAACTCCATCGCGTGAAGAATAAATGGCGCCATGAACTTTACGGCGTGAACACCACAAGACGTCATGAACTTCATGGCTTGAACACCATACGACGCAATGAACTTGCGGTGAGAACATTACATGGCGCAATTATGAATGAACAGAGAAAGAATCCTGATCTCGATGAAATGAACCGAAGAGTTGAGTTAAGATATCTATCGAAAAATTAGTATTAAAAGGCATATTCGAGATTTAATATGGTTATAACATCAGCCGAGCAAACTGGGAGTCACCATCGTCAAAATTCGTTTGTTTGGCAGAGCTCCAGCGAGCTCTGGAACGTCCAATAGTTTACTCCCTTTATAATACTATATTATGATCCCTTATTGGCAAAGTTAATGATGCGACGTTCACGTCGTGGCGCCAACGTTCATACTACGACATCAGCAAAAATAAAAACACGAACCCATTTTCGGAATGACCTAAGTTGGCAAATTTTACCAAAACACAGAGAAAAATAGTGTACTACCACTATTCCTCCCGACTAAGCTGGAGGCAAAATAACTAACAAAGATTTTAACATCTACTGGCGCCGCTAATATGATTTCGTTATAAACTCATTCATTTCAAAATATTCAGAAGTAAACTACAAATTAGAATACACACGCGGCACCTAAAATTATAATCATATCAACATCTGTTCATGAGTCGAGTTAACTGACTGACTGTTGCATCACAAACAGAACCAAAGTACACCACGCAATTCCAATTGTGAGTTCCATGAGCTCAATCACACAGCAAATGTGGCAAGGATACGATAAATCGCCTCCATGCGCACACGTTATACTCAGCATTGTGGCACAACTGATAAAGGAGGTGAGGTGCTCAGTGTGAGAGGTGAGCGCAAAACTGGCAGGAATACGATTAATCACCTACAACACTCCCACGTATTGAAGATTGCGGCACAACTGATGCAGGAGGTGAGGTGCTCAGTATGAGAGGTGAGTGCAAAACTGGCAGGAATACGATTAATCACCTACAACACTCCCACGTATTGAAGATTGCGGCACAACTGTTATAGGAGGTGAGGTGCTCAGGGTGAGGAGCGAATGAACAGGACGGGAGGGGGACGGAGAAGCTCCGTTTTTAAAGGCGCTCGGTCGGCAGCTGGAGAAGCACGACTCGATGCCAGCGTTGAATCCTACTTTTTTCGTTTGGTAACAATGAAGTAAATACTTTTTTGTTTTCATAAATTGTTAAGAAATGGCATGAATATTGTGTATGAAATTATTTTTGATATGTTAATTGATAGGTAGGTACCATGAAAACGTTTTTAAGATTGATTTTAGTGTAGCGTTTTGCCGAAAAAAATACAGTTATTGTATTGACTATGTAAGAATAATTCACGTAAGTTTTGTGTTAACATTCGATCAAACGCTTAGTAGGAGATTTTTATAGTAAGTTAATATTACCAATTAACATCGATAGTATCGATGTTAATTGGTAATCTCTGCAACTCTACAATATGTATGCAAGATCCGATTAGAGTAAATCTGTTTTTTTGAACCCTAAAATCACGACCTGCAATAAAACTGTAAATCGCTGCTAATTATTTTGGTTTATATGTTGATAATCTCTAAGCAAATGTTGGTAATCTTGGTTGAAGCGCACCGGGATGTTTCGAGTCATGGTGGACTTGCTGTGATGTCACACTAGTAATTCACCGCGAATTAAGATATAGAATGATGCTAGAGCGCATAAATCGGAAAATATTTATTTAAACTCTAGCAGCGAATGTAAACCAATGTTGACTCACTGCACAAGCGTATTCGACATATCGGGATATTGAGTCTGTGAGGTCGAAAAAAAACGTCTCATCAGAACATCAAATCTTCGTAGCATCCGGAAACAAAATTTGATGAAAATTGTTTGCTCCTCAGGAACACACTTGAGGATGGTCCGATGTTTCCACTCCACGCAACATAACTGTACGTTAATATTGCAACACATTTACGCGTTCAAGTCGTTTACATGGAGTTGAAGCTTGGGCCAACAAAGCCGCGAAGTTTCCACTCCACGCAACATAACCACGTTAATATTGCAACACATTTACGGGTTCAAGTCGTTTACATGGAGTTGAAGCTTGGGCCAACGGAGCCGCGAAGTCCAACTGGGCGCAATTATCGAAAATCGATGGAGACATCAAAATCAGAAGAGCAGAGAACAAAGGAGATCGTGGATGCCCAGCCTCATCCAGTATTCAATTCTAGCTTTTACTAATTTCTAGTCACACTTGCAAAATACAACTGTGGTTGGTAGCAACGGGAAAACTATGAAATTAAAAGCAGCATTTAATTTTTGTCTCTAAGACACCATTTCCGTGTCACATATGCAAAATACAAAAGTGAAATAAGTACCATAATGAAAATAATAGTTTAAATGATTCATCTTACATTGTAAAGGGTTGAACGTTCTTTTCGGAAGGGATAAGATCTCAATTTGCTGTTATGCTAGAATAGTTAATTATACGCTTTCAAAATTAGTTCATAATGTTCTTACAATGTTAGGTAAGCCAAAGAGCACGGAAAATACGACAAGCAGCATTAGCGTATTGCGTAGATCAGACACTTCAAACCTGTGCGAATTAAAGTTAAGTCTATTCGTTGAAGTTTATTGACCCATTAAGCTCCGTGCACACGCATTAGGATTCACCATCAACGAGTAATGCAAGGATTTATGGCGCGTCACTCACCAATGAACTTCTCAAGGAACGAAATTCGCAATCCTGAAATAGAGAGCCACGAGAGAGCCATAAATCTTGCAGCATCCAGCATTAAGACTTCGGATATGGTTTGGCATGCCTCTCAGCATGGACATCGCTCACACGCTCTACAGCAACACTTTCATAAATAAGTGCACTGTCGTCAGTAAATTAACGTTTTTGGCCCTTTAATATCCAGCTCCGCAACACGCCTCTCTTTCTATACCCACGGAAGAGATCGAGTGCCAGACGACGGCAAAGTAATAATGTTCTGAAGCCGTAAAATGCCGTCCTAGCCCGACCCTATTTAGGAAACCTGTCACCGTTCACTTTCCGCTTCGTAAATTTCTTAGAAATCCAAGGTGACGGAGAATTCAAGCCGGGTTGGCGGCGCACAGGAATCACATTCGACTTTAAGTCGCTCTTTATCTTTTTCGAGGTCATTCAATCAACAGGAATTCAATATAAGCCTTGAGAAAACCAATAGACGGAGCTGTTATAAAATTTAAACATTACATGCATGCTTTAATTCCCCCTACAATTGGCAGCTTATAATTTTTTCACTAATACTTCAAGTGTGATAAAAATTGGGCCATCATCAATAAATGACACATAAAAACTGTGAGACGGATAAATTATAACTCTAAGATTAACCTGATTTTTTGTGTGACAATAAATTTTATTTCTAAGGCAGTCAAAAGTGTCAGCTTCAAAACAGGTTACTGTCATAATAATAGTATCCATGAATCTGAAATCTGCCGGAAAATTCTAAATTATTATGGAAAAGGTCCATCCATAGCTAAATGTTTAATGTGGTGCATAAACTGCGAATGAGTGATAAAGGGTTTCTCTTGTCAAACCCTTCCTTTCCTTTTTACCAACAGAGCCGGAACAATTTTTGTAACTAAATGTACACATTAGACATATTAAACATTTTTAGATTATAAATTGTTTAATGGGACATTTGATATATCTTTTACCTGAACTTCTGTCTCCAAAACCATGGAGCCATGCGAGGTGAGAGCTTTGTGCTGTTGATCGTTGTAAGGAGGTATTTCACCGCATGACGAAGCGTTGGCCGAAGCAGGGCAAGAAGTAGGGCAAGACGCTGGACAAGACGCTGGACAAGATGCAGGACACGATGGTGGACACGATGATGACAATTGATATCCAGGAGCTACGAGGTGGATAGTATTATGAGGATTGTAGGTCGGACGAGCGCCGGCGTCAATGCACTGTGGCGAGAGACACGATGATGTGGTGGAGCATTGTGCGTCTGAACACGGAGTATTGGAGAAAGGTGTGTTTGAGCCCAATGTCATGTTGGATAAGGGACTGTTGATGCAGTGCTCATCACACCGTCCAGCAGTGGGGTGGCACAATGCACACACTGAGGGTGATCCAGGTGGTGATGGAGTGTTAGACGGAGGAGATAATGACAGAAGTTGCGGAGACATGCATGGAGATCCATCCACTGGCTCCAGATGTGTCTCCAAGTTTGTAGACGACATTGAAAGTCTATAGGGCGTGAAATGCGTGTTTGCACCATAGTATCGACGCTGTGAATTTGAAGCGTAAAAGGATTCGTTGGAGGCATTGGAGGAGTTTTGATGAGAGTAGACATACGTGTCACTAAGAGCTCCTGGATCCTCTTGAAAGCTGTTCCAGCGGTCACTCGTGTCAGATTTGCGCCGAAATTCTAATGCACTGAGAGAGGCGCTATCTCTTCTGCAGTGTACGGTTGGCGAAGGAGAAGAGGGACAATTTAGAAGACATGCTTTGCATTCAACGGGCTCGCATGTACATCGTGGTGGTTGCGTTACAGCAGCGGAACAACAGGATGGTGGGCAGCTAGACGTGTAACCGACAGACGATAATCTTGGAGGTAATGGAGGCTTAACGATCGTACAAGCAGAATTGCGCATAGAAACAGGCGCAGGTAATGTCTGCGTTCTACCACGGTGACGAACCTGGTTCTTTCTATAGCTCACGGGGTTGCTGATGGTTTGCGTCACCGTTGTGTGGTTGTTCAGGAAAAGATCCTGCCCATTATAGCTGCTGCTTCTTTGGCGCTTAGGAGCAGCAGAGGAACAGCTGTCAACCCATAAATTAACAGCATTTTTGGTCTCTGGAATCGAATGAGGATGCCATCTTGAGGAGAAGCGAGAACTGGGAATCGTCTGGAGTCGCTGCCGATCAACCGCATTCCGCTCCTCATCACAACAGGGTCAAGATGTCTGACAAGACGGACACGGTTCTACTTCACTCATCCTCTTGATAGTGGCAGGTAGACTTTGTGGACTTCCTCCATATCGCGTTGAGAAGTAGGGCGCCACAACTCCCCTGCTCCTCCTCCCAGCTGAAGCTGGCAGCCCGATGGTGCCGGTGAAAGACAAAGTGTTAGGTGTGATGGTGGCTGCCGAGTGAAGAAGTGCGCCGGAATGGCAGTTTGGGATTTGGGGCTCTCCTTAGGACACTGAGATGCGACGTTGGCTGTGAGGCAATTTTTGAAACTATGGTGACCAGAGAGTCACTCGTGGCAAGACGATGTGGCTTGAGGTCTGACCGACGTTGTGGAAGTGGCCGTAGGATGCGAATCGTGCGATCGATTGTAGAGGCAGATTGACGAGTACGGGCATGAAACTGCCGAAACTGTCGTACTTTTCGCACACTGAAGATTACCGACGATGAAGTAACAAGTTAAAATTCGCTGATATACACAAAGAATCGACTGACTAAACTCTTGATTATTGATTATGTTTGTAATTAACTGTAATTTTAAATCGGGACAGCAGTCATGACGAAAGAGGAATCTCATTCATGTCATCAATCAACAGCCGCAGCATTTAAGGTCACGAAGTTAAAAAAAAACATTCTGAAGTTGAATTTTAAATGCAATAGTGAAGGTTCATACGAAGCTCACATTCACGGTAAATTTTTGTCAGTGAAATCGAAGCTCGAATAAAGAGGAAGCTCTTTCGACAGCGTTAGGAACTATTTCAAATTTCCAACGTCAGCAATTATACACTCGTTTCTTCCGAAAGACTGTCAATAAAATGTATTGCAGTTAGAGTAACTGTTGAGCAAAGTGAGGCATGTCCGCAAGTGTTCTTAAGTTTAACTTATCTTATCGATGCTATAAAAGTCTTTGTAACGAACTGCCAGAACGATTAAATGCTAAGAGGCGGTCGCATGCAGGGATTATCACGATGACAAGGGCATAATACCCACAACAATACAATACAGCAACAAATAATAGCGATATGTTGTGTGCACGTGTGGATCAGAATTTATTTATTTCAACGAGTAAGGAACATTGAAAGGAGTATATGAGATAAATTGAATTACAAGATCAAAGAGTCAGTCAAGAAAAAATAAATCAACGGTTACTTTGCCCATGATAACGAGTGTGTTGCGGTGGCGAAAAAATACGATTCATTGAAGAAGCAGGGGAGTGTGGAGAGTTCTTACGACTATTGTAGTAACTGAGGGTGCTTGGCTTTACCTTTGTGCTCGCTTAAAAGTGCATAACGAGTCCTTTGTCAGGCTTGGGTGGAAGATAAACAAAAACAAGAATTACTCGGTCTGTTCAGGGCTGTTTTAGGGGAAAGCAAACAAAACAAAAATCTCGCTTAAGAGTTAAAGCAAACTAAATACAGCATCAAAAATCTCTTGAGAGGAGAAAAGTTAATATCTCTAACATATTAAGATACTTTGAAGAATGGGTAAGAAAAAATTTGAAACATTTTCACATCAATTGCATTCTAAGAAGAAGAAAGGTGCACCTATGGCAGTTACATTATATATTTAAGCACGCACTTCCAGCCTTACAGAGACTATGTGCTCGAGAGCAGAGCGTTTCTGAACGCGATACTTTGCTAAGACTTCACTCAAAGTAGCAATTAGGAAGTAATCTTCTAGAGAGTTTGTTGGCAATACAAACTAATGAAAATAATTGCACTTATTTAGAACATCGCAGCTTTAATACCATAATTCAGATTAGTGCTATTTTGACACTTGAGTATACAGTATATAAAAATTAACAACAAGAATATCAGTTAGGATAGGTTCGGGTCTATCTACATAGCAGCCTTGGTCTGTGAGCGATATTAGGACACTAATGAATTCAAATGTTCTTCCTAAGCTTAAGATGTGCATATCAATGCATGTGAAATCAACAGAAGCGTTGAAAAACGGTAACGACGACGGTAAGAAAGATAATTAATGCTTTGAAATTTAAAATACATAGAAAATTCAAATAAGAGACAGTTATATTATTGAATTGATTTATTTTGAACAACTTTCTATATCATGTCCAACTTGAATGAACATTCTTGATGTAAAGAAAAAGGCATTAACAAAATGTATTGCCTGTTGCAAATTACGAAAAAATATACATTTCACGGTAGAAATGAGAGTAAAACAGGACTCTGATCCTGCTCGAATCTGCACGAACATTTTTTTTATGCGACAGGATTGATTTCGAAAGCAGATAAGATGCAGACGTTTATAGGAGTGTTAAGGGCGGCCACACGCGCTCCTGCTCGGCGCGGACGACACCACCAGGCACCAGCACGACATCTTTATAGCTCCTCGATTTGCTGCCGAATGTAAAATGTCCACTAATGTCCCAACCTCACTAGGAATAAGGACGCTATGTAATCGTTGCAAGCGTTGATTCTTACCACGCAACTATTAGCGTAATGTGATGTTACGTCAAAATTAAGCGATGTTGTGTCATTGTAAACCTAACAGCTTCAAGAAGAAGAGTAAAGCTAAATAAAAAATCAAACAAGTAGGAAGACCAGAACATGATTAAATACTTTCAAGAAATAACAATCTTTTTCATCCCTTTACGAAAATAACACAAGCTACATTTCGTTCTGCATCGTCCACAAAACACAAAGAGAGAATCCAACAGAATCCGAAGCTTGCGGAAGAAATTCCCTGTTCTAGGTTTGCAAGAATAATGTGAACAATTTCAGCAAACGGAGCAGAGTTTTTGGTCAATGTTTGCCACGGCCGACGAAAGGTTTGGGCAGAGGCTCGTTAAATCGGCCAAGCAACAACCGCGGCGGGCGGCTGTCGGTTCCAATTTGCATTGTTAATTCGCTCGATCGAAGAACGTGCACAAGAAAAGGCCCATTACAACATTTAGAATAATTGTCTAAGTAAATAAAAATCTTTAAGAAAATTATTAGCTGATGAATTTAGACAGGAAATAATAATATACCGTCAATAATATAATTAGCGGCCACATCAGCTTCTGAAAAAAATTCTATTTCAAAATTATGGAACTGCTCACTGTGAAAATAAATTATTCTTTTATGGAGTTCACTGCCAAATTTGATTGAATCAACAGATCGAAACCACACAGGAATAAAGGAAATGAATTGATTCTGTAGGCAAAACAGAAATTGCAATATAAATTTGGATATCTGCAGACCCGTTTAACGTGAAATGGAACATTCAATTCTTTAAACGATTAAATCCACTCAGATTGAATCTTGGAAAGAAAGAGAATATCACATCTGTACATCAGTTTTTACATAAACTGAAACAAATAATAATTTTGTCCAAGAAGACAAGAACTGTATGTAAAATAACTCTTGGCGGAAATCTTCTAGTATAAACATTGAAAACATTTCTGTGACCAGATAAAAAAGAGTTATTTCCATTTACAGCACACTATAAGATGAGCTTGGAGAGTCCATGACAGTCTTCTAACGGCCGCAACTCTGCGGCAACTCGTGAGATCTGCCATATATAGTAAATGGAATGCCGACAGAACCTAAGTTCAGCGTTACAAGTTGTCGCATTTAAACCAGTCTCTGGGGCAATGCGCTGCCGTCTCTAGAATACTTGGATCTTCAGAGACTGCCACAACTTGGAGATAAGGTCTTGACTTCAGAGAGTTGCATGAACAGTGGCGCTATTAAACGGCCTTCAAACGATCAAATGCATCGTTCAGAGTATAAAATGGCGTAAATGTAGGAATTTTTTCGCTTTGTAATTTTGATCACCTCTGAAGACGATATATATTAAGCCTGAAACTACCAAACGGGCATAAATATTGCAAAAAAAAAATCATAAACATGGCATAATAAAACAAACTTGGTTAAGTAACCCAAGCACATGTAGTCGGTATCTACTTAAAGGCTTCAGTATGAGTACTGTAACATTATATATCCCTGTAAGACCCGAACTGCCTACTCACTCATGCATCTCGTAATCTCAGAAAGCATCCCAGAAATGCGCTTCGCTTTAGAGGGCAACTAAAATTCGTTTGCTTTCTCGTCGGTAAACCGCGGGCCACACACTAACTAATTAGCGAGCAGCTCAAACTCAGCAGTGCAAGATCAATAACAAGGGCTGCTTTTTAGGAGCGCGCTTCGAAAGCTCTACACAATTTCGCCCTTCTTGATTACACTTCACATTCATTAAAGGAAATTCTCGTATCATTCGGAGCAACCTGATACATGGAATAGCGTAATGCTAAAACTAAACATACAGTGTCTATATAAATGGAGTTTGACGCAGGTGTTCTGCGGCAACGATTTTGATGATTTTTCTGTAACGAAATTGATTAAAACCAATTACTGACTTACTGTATCGTGAACACTTACTTTAAAAATGGCATTTCATAGTCAAACACGAATCTTGTATCATATATTCTATCCTTCAGCAAAAACGCGTCTCTTCCTTAAAGTAAGTGATAGAATCGATGACATTGAGGTACGAAAGGACTCGGACGATCGCATCGAAAAATAGAATTGGACTCATCTACATAAAAATTTAAATGTATGCACATATCCAGCATAGCTGGCAGCAGCCGGGGCCGAAGCAGAGGAGGCGCCGCCATGACGCCGGCACGGCCGCTGCATGCAAGAATCGTGCATCTTTAAAGACAGCGGCGGCAGCGTCTACGAGGATCGCGCATTAGCGCTCGGCACGCGTCACCGCAACCATTAATATCGTCATGGGCTCCATAACAACTCATCGCAGCCACAACCGACGACGATAATATCGTCATGGGCTCCATAACAACTCATCGCAGCCACAACCGACGACGAGCTATCGTTCATCGCAGTGTCGTAATGCGGGGTGCAGGCAATAGGTCCTTCGGAGTATGTTGATGAGCTTTGAGTGGATGTTGGTCGCCAGTTTGTGACATTAAAGAGTGCGAAAAGTAAACAGAAAAGGTATAAATAAATAACTTGAGTATTGAATACAGGGTTGAGGATGCTCTCGTGATCAATAACGACAAAAATTCTGTAAATAGAATTCATGCACTTCAAATAGAATAATGTACATAATTCAATAAACAAAAATGAAGACTATTTGTTAACGATTTTGAATCGACAATTCAACAACCACGATATAACTTTGCGAAATCGCAAACAGGAAATCAATAAAGATTGTCCTACAGAGGGAAAACAAAATTTCATTATTCATTCCGGTCCGAAGTGAGATATCTATCCATTGAACCCGCGGATTTCCTTCCTAAGAAAAGAGCTAATAGAAAAAAAAACATTTACTTTAGTCTACGGAATTTATCCCCCTTTCTGTCATGGCTTCATGTGGAAAAAAGTTTTGCAGCCTCACGCAACATCGAAGTCTCGAAAAAAATTTCCAGATAGGAGGAAATTTTTGCAAGTGATCGAGACATTTTCTAAGACAGCGGTTCCGAAAATTCTTTACCATGTTTTGGCAGATAAGTTAAGGTGCTTGGAGGCCCACACATCTCAGCAGACTTCCTCCTTACGAGCAGAAAAACAGCTTGATATATGACATGACTCTGTATTAAAATATTTTTGAAACAAATAAAACGTAGCAGTTGAATGCTAAAAGGAATATTAGATCTGCGAAATTAAAGTGATGGGCTGCTGAAGACCAAAAGATAAAAGTTTTGCGTTGGTATAAATAATTGACTTTGAACAACAAAATTAGAAACAAAACTTCTGCAATCAAAGTACGAGAGAAAAAGAGTAATTACAAGTGATACAATCATATGAGTACTCAATTTAGAAAATTAACTTCAACTCTAGCATTGAACTGCGAATCCGAACCAACAATTATAGCAGATACCCAGTCAGAAATCGCCGCAGTCTGGAAGCCAGCCGCGGGTGAACTTGCCTGCGCCAACGCTCGCCCCAGCGCAACGCCAGGGTGGTCAACAGCGCAGGAATGTCCACAGCAGCGCAATATTATGGCAGCGCTTGTCGGCCTGGAAAGGGCCTGCTGCCGCAGTCAGTCTGTCCTACCGCGAGCGACCAGGCCGGCAGGTACTGCCAGCTTCCGCGCTATCGCGAAGGAGGTTGCCGCGATTGGCGGGACCGTTGCGCAAAATTCCCGCAGGCCAGAGGTGGCCGAACGTGAATTTCGACCCAAAAAAAAAAAAATCCCTACGCCCTCCACTATATATATAGCTCCCATACTTTGTGGAGCTATATATAATAATTGTGGAGGGCATGGGGAATTATGTAACAACGAACACATACAAAATTATAAAGCGAATTTTAATGCTGTCATTCTGAGATATAAAGTAGGAACAAGTATAACAAATTTTGACAGAAATAAAACGATTTACATGTTCGGGCCCTTTATTAGAACCTCAAGTGCATATAAACATTCTAACTATATAACATTTTTTGGGTAAAACTTAAAGCCTTACACATGGAGTTTAAGCAGCCGACAACTCGACATAAATTAAGATATCTATTCCAAAACTATTATAACTATATATAAGAACAAAACATGATCAGGTACGATAATGTAATGCCTCCATTATTTTAAAAATACTCGTACAAGCTAATTCCTGGTTTTTACAACGGCACCAGCTAGAGGATAACATTATCTTGTATAGATAGTATATGATAAGCGTCTCAATACTTCAGAATCTAACTTGAAAAGTTAATACTTTAAAAGTTAATTTCAAGGGAGAAATAGTATACAAAAACACCATACAAAATGCAACTGTACACACATGACGCACCCTGACAATTTGGAATGTTTTCTGAGTGGGTCTGCGATGCGTTCACGTAGATGTTGGGATAGCGGCGGCTGCCGTTAATCCAGCAAGTTTCACTGAACAAGCTCTGGTTCTACACGCGTAGTTTTCGCGGGGTGCTTTCCA